>NC_060276.1:39999631-40032782 GCF_021613505.1 Equus quagga
AGCTACCTGTTTTATTTCCTAGTCCACATTCTATCTCCATGTGGACTAGGAAATAAAACAGGTAGCTGATACCTCTCTCTTTCATCCTTAAAGGCAGATAACTGCTATCATTTCCTGTAGAAACATCAAAACAATAATCAGCATAATTTAACAAATTCAACAACATACAGTGATAATAACAGGAAATGACAAGACTGTGCCTTAGATTTACATAACACCTTTGCTCTGAACAGCAGCTAATAACAAATCTGGTGTCAGTGCCTCTTCTGTCTTAGAAGCAAGGAGCTTCTTGTAAACACCTTGTCTTTGTTTTAACTTATGTCATTTGGATGGGCAATTTCCAAATTTGTGCTTTTTATTATCGACACATTATGAAAATCTAAGGGGGAGAAAAGGATTTCTCAGAGCACCATCCAGGTGTAAAGAATTAATACTCCTTTGGATTTACTGGAAATTTACATGTGAAATCCTCATTAATGCTAATGTGGGTTCTGGACCTATGTAAATCTTCTATATCAAAGAAAAAACATGCTATCTGGAGGACTTCAATTGACATATTCTATTAACTCCCTGAGATTCCTAACTAATTGATTTTCCTTTTAATCACTGCCCTGTCCCCACATGTATATTTTTCATTATGAAAATCAATGCAGCTATCTTTCTCCTTGACCAAGCTCAAAATGGGAACCATAAGTGTGACATGACCCTTTAAAACTTTTTTTCACAGCCAAATCCTTTGCACTCTCTGGTTCCCATGTGACAGCAAGGGCTTCTGGCCCCCGGGGCACTAAGTACTCATAAAAAATCCCTTCTTAATAATTATTGTTATTATTTCCCATTTGGTAAGTGGCAAAATTGTCCATCTAAGCTAAAAGGCCACAGCCTGTGTCCTCCCAACAGCTCACGAAACCGTGCTGACACTGCTTCAAAATATAAACTTCTGTCCTTGGTTGTTTTGGGTAGTGACCAGGTTGGAGGAGGGAGGAGAGGTCTAGTAGATTGTCTGCTTTGGGAAATATATAAGGCAGTGCACGATGGGTGCAAAATTGGCAGCCAGGATCAGGAGAGCTGAGGGAAGTCTGAGGACAGAGGAAAAGGAATTGGCACAAGAGTGAGGCAGCCATGGGGGGAGGACCTAGGACCCAGTACCCAAGGCAGAGGCTGGTGTGAGCATTCCAGAATTGGAGTGAGGGTGCAGAGACAGAAACAAAAGGCCAGAGCAAAGCAGTAAGTCAGAGCCAGCCATGCAAGATGGAGTCAGGCCTCAAAGGCAATAGAAGGCACAGAATGTTCAGGAAGTCAGAAGCCCCATAGGCAGATTAGCACCAGGAAGTCATAAACATCAAGGGCAGAGCAAGGTGGAAAAATGAAAATTCAAGCCTATAGGTTGAGCCCAGGAGGACTACAAAAGAGAATAAGGGCATGGGTGAGGCAACAGCAGTGAAAAGAACCTGGAAAACTGAGGCATTTTTGCCCTATGTAAAGGGTTTATATGATTCTTGTGAAGGCAAAAACCAATTCTTGTATAGCCAACTTTAGCTGAGCACATAACCGAGAATTTGTGACTGAGACAAGTACCAACTTCTGGCAGAAAGATCTTGGCTTGAATATAAACAGATGCACTGGGGAAATATCTGAGGAGACAGCAAATCCTGCAGTGTGAAGGGCAAATGCCATATTCTATTATTTTGGATTCTGTTGGGCAAGAAGACTTTAGGTTGAGCTATCTTTAGCCTGACAAATTTACAGATTTCTGAAGTGGCTACTAGTGGTAGAATAAAGAAGACACATTGTTCTAAAGTAGTGTTGGCCAACCAAGAGTAGATGGGGAGAGGGGAGGTGGAGGGTGGCATTAGAATTTCCAAGGATACTGTACATACCTCAGCCCCAGTCCTGGGGACCTTCTGGTGGTTGTATGTGTGTATACGTGTTGTGTGTGTTTTACTCTCAGGTAAAAATAGTTGAGTTAATCATATTCCTTGGTCCATGGTACATTACTGTAATTAGCCACTAACTTTATTTATTTGTTTACTTATTTACTTACTTATTTTCTTTTATCTGCATTCCCATCCCCTATCTCCATAGCCAAGAATTTTATTGTATTGCTATGAATATTGTAAAAATTTGTTTTCAAAATATGCATACTGTTGTGTACACACATTTTCCTGCATTTTTATTGAGGTCCTGCCTGACTACTCTACTTAAAATCACAACCTTGTACTGGATATGTTCTATTGGCCCTCCAGACTTTCCACCTTTCTTCATTGTGCTCTCTGCGCCTCTCTCCAGGACTGACCAGTTAGACCACATCAACGGGCTCCCTCACTCTTCTGACTTCCTATTACGTTTGTCCAGTAGGGAAGACGAGGAAGGAGGAAGGAGAGTCGGCGTATTTATTCACCCGACCCCCTCCCTGCAGGGGCATCTAGGGTTGGCTGAGTCCCTTGGTCTAAGCTCACAGTGTTTGTCAGAAGGCTTCTCCATACAATCCTCAATCTCTCCTCATTCTGGTCCTTTCTTTTGACCTTTCAAGTCCTAGGGGTGGTAACTGAATCTTACTGTACACTATCTTTTATGGTTTACTTCTATCCTGCTCCCATCTTTGTAAATAGTCCCTTTAGGAAACACTCCTCAAAGTATCCAATCTGAGTGTTCCATCTCTTCCTTGCCAAGACCCTGATTGATTCAAATTGCCTTCCCCCGACTACTCTCTCTATTCCTCTTCCCTGCCTTATTTTTCTCCATAGAACTTACTCTATCTAACCTACTATATATTTTACCTTTTTGTCGTGTTTATTGTCTACTTCTCAACCAAAATGTCAGGGAAAGGATTTTTATCTGTTTTGTTCACCTTGAACATGGTAGGCACTTATAAATATTTGTTGAATGACTGAATAAATGCATGAATATAGAGGTAGGCAGGGGGCAGATCATGCAAGGCCTTGCAGGTAATAGTTAGGAGTTTGCATCTTATCCTGTGTGCAATAGAAAGCCATTTAAAAAGAATTTTATGCAAGGGAGTGATAGGATCCAATTCAAGTTTTAAAATCACTGTGAGTGCAATGGAGGTTGTGTAGGGGCAAGAATGGAAGTTGAAAGATGAGTTAAGTGCCCCTTGCAACAGTCCAGGTGAGAACCTGGAATAAGGTGGTGGTGGCGCTCGTGGTAGAGAAGGAGAGAGGTGATATATGGGGAAGACTCTTCCTGGAGCATTCTCAAGCTATAGACCACAAATGGAAATTGTTGATTTGCTAGAGCTGGGTTGGTTTGGCTGAGGATGTTCTCAGTACCTGAAGCAACAATTTCAGCAGAATTTGTCTAGTTTTGTAATATTCTGGACATATTTGCTGGATCTTAGCGATTCAGAACATGTGGAGTAAATTTTAGGAAAATGCCCATTTGGAATCCTACTAGACATGGGATTTTCACAAGGGCATAAAATGCCACATTCTTTATATTCAAAACTGAGATGTCAAAAGCATCGTAAGAGCTTCTGAATAAAGCGATTTCTAAATAAGAACCTGAGCATTTAAAAGCAAAACAATACAATATAGAAACCATTAATCCAAATGGTAATCTACTGCCTCTGCTGTACAACCAAAAGATTAGTCTTTTTTTCTCTCCAGAAAATGCTCTATGACTCCATTAGCAGATAATACACTTCAAAAAAGTGATTTCACATGTAGACAAATTCTAACTCAGTAGCAGGCAATTGTATATCAATGTTTCTGAAATGGAATTAAAGGTTAAAAAATGATAGGAGTCCTTCTCTTGTCAGAGTAGATATTTGGAATATTTTCCCCAGGAGCTTTCTCAATACATTATCCATTACAGAAAAATGGAATTTTATCTCATCTATTATGCTAGGCAGGTTCAAAGGGCTTTTCAGAGACATCAAAGACCTAAAGTCCCTATTCTTCATGGATTAAGTTATTTTCCTAGCAGCATACATAATGCCTAGTCTTTTGGCATTTGAAATAGGAATATTACACCGTATTATTCGATGGGTCTTTAGAGTAGTTGGAAGACACTCCAGCACACATGTACTGATTAAATGCCAAGTGTCCATGTGATACCTACAGATGATGCCAAACCCATCAAAAACTAAATTAGGTTGAGACCTACCAACCCCTGGAGATATTTTTTACACTTTAAGTTCTGTGGGATCTATAGGATAAAATGTTAGTCTTAAAAACTAATGCTTAAAATAGCAATCCCATAAGAGGGTTAGAAGTCTGGAAGGGAGGGGGTGTAGGACTCTCACTTGGTACAATCAGAAAATACCACTAAAGCCAAAATAGTGGTTTCCAAGTGCTTGAGATTATGAACTCACACCAGTCCATGATGATTTTACTTGACCGTGGTGCAATGAGAAACACTTGGACAATGTGTGTTTTTTATAACGCTAAAAATCATTCAATATTTTTATTGTAAGATTATGCTTCATTTCCTTCTTTTTAAATATTGATTCTTTTATAAAATTACAATGTAAGCAGATGGTAGGTGAGTTTTGTTTTTTTAATGTCCTTACTTGGCAAGATAAAATGTTGGCAGTCCTATGTCATTCCATCCATTTGGTGAGGTGGGGGGAGTTTTATTAATTTGTGAAATCTGAATATGGTTATCACAGTCCTAGAGGATTTTTCAGATTCATAAAATATTGTATGATCCAGGCCCAGGACATGTATCACACTCTCCTTCTGAGTTCTCACAGCATGTTGCCTGGACAAGTATTATGGCACCAACCTTTGTCCTCCCTCTATCTTCTGTTACGTGAAGTGAAAGGAGGGATGAGCACTCACCTTAACTCTTTGTGTGACTCTGCAGCTGATCTTGCCTGTGTACTGGCCATGAATTCAACTCCAAGCTCCCTACCACAGAAGTGACATCTTTGCATCTATCCAGTGTGAAAAGAAAGTTGCTGCCTGTAAACCCAGCCAAACTACTTCACAAGGCAACTCATTCCACTGCTGGGCAGCCCAGGTGGTTAGAAAGTGTTTCTTCATATTGAGCTCAAATATTCTATCCTGTGATTTTCATCTATTGGTCTTAGCTCTGTACACTGGGACAACATAGATTAAGGCCAATTTTTCCCCTTGCACCAGAGGACAACTAGTATATCTACATTCCTCAAAGTATTTTTTCCTCCAGCTGCCATCACTGTTTCTCAGGGCACAATTTTCAGGCTTCTCTGAATTCTTGTTTTTTTTAAAAGACTGGCCCTGAGCTGACATCTGTTGCCAATCTTTCTTTCTTTTTTTGTTCTTCTTCCTAAAGCCCCCCCAGTACATAGTTGTATATTCTAGTTGTAGGTCCTTCTAGTTCTGCTATGTGGGAGGCCACCTCAGCATGGCTTCATGAGTCGTGCTAGGTCCACACCCAGGATTCGAACCAGCGAAACCCTGGGATGTCGAAGCAGAGCATGCAAACTTAACCACTCGGCCATGCGGCAGGCCCCTCTGAATTCTGAAATTAGCCATCTTCAAGGAAGACTTCTCAAAACCCTATTCATGCCCAGATCTGAACCCAGGTGGGGTCTGGCCAATTCTTAATTATCCACTGCCTCCTTCGATCTAGACACTTGCTTGATTTTTTTCTTGATTATAAATATTTTTCTGAGCATATCTGTTATATTTGGGTCATAATATACATACATCTGGAATCATTACAATGATCTAGTTTTTTGTTCATTATTTCAGGAACCACTATAGACCTCCTGTATGCATGCCACTTTGGGCATGCTGGGAGTGTATTAGTCAGAGTTCTCCAGAAGGAAAGAACCAATGAGATATAAAAGGAGTTTTATTTGAAGAACTGACTCACACAATTGTAGAGGCTGGTAAGTCTCAGGATCTGCCATGTGCAAGCTGGAGACCCAGGAAAGCCAGTCCAAGTCTGAAGGTCTGGGAACCAGGGGAGCCAAAGGTTTAAGTCCTAGTTCAAGGGCAGGAGAAGACGAGATGTCCCAGCCGAAGCAATGAGGCAGAAAAAAGGGATGAATTCCTCCTTCCTCTACCTTTCCATTCTACTAAGGCCCTCAATGGATTGGATGATGCCCACCCACATTGGGGAGGGTGATCTACTTTAACAAGTCCACCAATTCAAATGCTAATCTTATCCAGAAATACTCTCACAGACACACTCAAAAATAATGTTTAACCAGATACCTGGAGATCCCCTGATCCAGTCAAGGTGACACATAAAATTAACGATCACAAGGGATATAGGAATATTGAAAGCATGCTTCTTGCCCTCAAACAGCCATAAAAAATAATTCAGAAATGAAAAACATCCAAAAACATAATAACAAAATCACTAACATTCATATGACACTATTGGCCAAGTATGTGCTAAATGCTGCATACATTTTAAATTTTTTAATCCTCACAATCCTATGAGGGAGGTGATATTATTATCATTTCCAGTTTTCAGATAAGGAGACTGAGACGTGACTAGGTTAAGTAAATTGCTCCAGATCACACTACTATTACCCGGCTGAATAGCACCAAACTCTGACAGTCTTATTTCAGAGCTCAAGCTATTGACCACCGTGCTATAACAGAACATAAGTATATAAAACACATCATTAAAATTAGAACTCTACTTAAATGCCAGGAAATACAAACAAAAGTAGAATAATAGCAAGGAATGTGGGGGCTACGGGGTATGGAGAGGGTTGTGGGTGTGTTTGGAGATGTAGCTGGTTAGAGAAGTCTTCTTAGAATTAAAGAGTCTTGTGCCAGACTTTGAATGAAAAAGAATACAGTTGATTGTCAGACTTGCTATTCCTAACTTCAGCCACTTTAATACAGAAAAGAATTTAATAGGATTTAAAACAATTATCCCATGATAAGGTTGTCTGGTTCTTGGTCTCACACATAAATTTGAAGCAATGCTGGCACATGCATTCTACAGGGAGACACAATTAAAAAGAAGTAAGGGCTGATTTACAAGACTTTATGAAATGGACCATAAACTTCAGAAATTGGCCATAGCAGTCGGAGATGTAGTTAATCTTGTAGGATTGAAGAGTGAGTTAGCTATTCAGAAGAAATCACTGATAGAGAAATCAATGCATCTTGGATAAGATCCTGGGGCAAGGATGGTAGGGTGGGGGTGGGAGCGAGTATAAAGTAAACTCCTTACAATAGCAAACACACTTGGTGTTAATCACTCCCAAATGTTATTTGCAAATATCAATGAAAATCACTAGGGTTTTTTTCACTTCAAAGAAGATGGCGTATTCACTTAAAGTTGATGAAGCTTATCTAGTTTTATCATCATTTTGATGCCCTTTATACCAGTTTATATTTTTTAATCGCTGAATGACATTAGCCTCACTTTCTGTCTCCTATTTGCCAATTTCTACTACGTATGGGAATTTAAAAACAAAATGGATATGACTGTTATCTTAGAAATACAGTTCCATTTGCTTACAGAACCATGATTCTTCTGTAAGTAGTTTTTACAAATAATCAAACAATTGCTTTTCATTAAACCGTGGTTTTGATCTTGGAGCTTTTCACTTCTTTTCAGCCAGCCTAGGATAAAATTAACTATGAAAACTAAAGTCACAATCACTTTATGAAGCTATTCATGGTATGTTCTTTCACCTATTATTAGCACATGAAAAAAATAACTGATTCAGCAAAGAATTCCTTTAAAAAAAATAAGCCATTAGGTTTTCAGTCTCTTTGGGGCTAATGTATGCATTGAAGATATTTAAGAGAGGCGAACATTCAGCACCTGGCACAGTATGGCTATGTTTCTACAACAACAAGCATTCCAATAAAAGTGAAAATTTTCCATTATCCAGGGTGTTTCAGATAACTAGATTGCTTATAGCCTTTAGCAGAACATCTTGGCTAAAGTTTTTACCGTTACCTGAGTTTTCCTGTTCATCATTGTTCTCTGAGCACTTGGAATCTGTGCTAAGTTGTACTGTTCCTCCTGATTGCATGGCCATGTCTTGCATCCCAGCTCCTAAAAGGCAGGAACTGTGCCTCTATATTGCATCCCCAAAGTCTAGCATAAAGTTGATCTCAGTCGATGTTGGTGATGAGAATGTGAGTATATCAACGTGTCCTTCAAGGCTCTCAGAGATCAACAAATGAGAACAAAATTGACCAAATAAAACTTTACATTTGTACAGATTTATACAGAGGATTGTACATTTAAGCATTTTCTTTAAGCATGTCCTGCAAATAGCACTGAATCGGAAACACATAACCATAATGTATAAAGTCCGACAAGTTTCAGAACAATACAACCAAACATCCAAAGAACAAACTTTTATTGAGCACCTATTATATCCCAAGTTCTGTGCTGGGTACTGGGGATAGAAAAAGGAACCAAAATATACTCCATTTTCTCAAAGTGCTTTCAAATCATTCAGGAGACAGAGAAGTAAATGAGCAGCCATTGACCATCTCTCGTGGAGCCAGTCATATGAAGGTTGAATTGCAAAAGAACGCCAAAGCACACAGCCCTAATAGTATTCAACTCCAGCCCCAGTCTGCTTTGACCTAAACATATCTGCCTCTCCCCCTTCTTAACAACCTCCACAGAAAGAGAAACTCCCACTGGGAAAGAATGCTTCAACTTAGTTACCAGGAGGTGGGGATAGGGGGGTGAAAATGGGGTAATAGGGCATATGTGTATGATGACGGATGGTAATTTGACTTTGGGTGTACTCTACACAGAAGTCGAAATATAATGATGTACACCTGAAATTTATATAATGTTCTAAACCAATGTTCCCTCAACAGAAAACAAAAAACTTAGTCACACTCATGAGGTAAACCAGCTAAGCAAATCTGTAAAAGGTAGGGTAGAGAATGGAGATTACATAAGCAGACCAAGAAGGCTCAGTATATCACATTTTTGCTGCATATGATTAAGACAGAATTGTGTATGTTATATCAGACTCCTAAAGACGGTTACCAGAGTTGACGGATACAATTGTTAGAAATTCTCTTGCACTGACATTATGTTCAACAGATGGTGTTTTTCAATCTATATTTCAATTATAAGTTAACTACACTTCAGGAAAAACGAACTTATGAACTTTGGCTTTTAAAAATCTATTTATCAGCATCTGGACCAGGCTTGCTAAATCCCATTTAGCTCATCTCCAGCCTAAGAAAAGTGCTGCCACCTGCTGATAAGAATGAAAAATAAATCCCTTCCCCACCCCCACACAAATAATAATAATAATAGATAAAATCCCCAAAGAGTTCAAATTTGCCATGCTGCAAATTATAGTCAATTCTTTATTTTTAACTTATTATATCCCCATTTCTTTCTCCAGGAAATTTTTCTTATGGGAAACTTTGGTTTGGGTTTTTTAGGTTAAATTAAATCAAGAAAAAACCTCAGCCCTTTCTGCCGTTGCTGAGGAGAGAGTCAGCACAGGTAAAAACACAGAGCTCTAACTTTCTATTTTTTAGTGCTGTTAAATAGAAAAACTATGTATGGAGAGAACGTAGCCATATGGAGTAGTCGAAAGATCTGCGATAGGGGCGTGAGTTCCACCCCTGCCGCTGGGCCATTCATTCAACAACTAGGAACACCTGGTACCTACTCTCTGCCTCGGACTGTTCTAAATGTGAAGCATACATCGGTGAATTTAACAAAATCTCTGCCCCCATGGCGTTTCCATTCTAGTGTGGGAGAAAAACAATAAACAAGGAAACAAACACAAAAATAAAAATAATTTCAGATACTCAGCGGTAATGGCTGTGAGGAGAAAGAAAACGGGGTAGAGGGATGGAGGATTATGAGAGACTCTCTTAGATGGAAGGCCTCTAAGAAGGCTTGTGACTAGCTACGTGACAAGGGGCAAGTCACTCACCTCTGAAGGTCCGTTTTCTCATCTAGAAAATGGGGATAATTATTGTCATTATTGTTATAATTACTATAATTATTGTTATCTTACCTCATAAAATGGTTGTGAGAGTGAGAAATACTACATATAAAGCATTGTTATTTTATAGGCATGAAATGAAAGGTAACCATTATTCTCATTGTTGTTGTTTTATTGTAATCAAACTATGATGCACATAGTAATAAACGCCCCAGTGAGTCAAAGACCATTTTTTTCTGTAACGAATATTGAGTATCTTTTAAGCACACTGGATTTAATGTGATTTTCTGTAGGACAAAATACTTCTAATGTAGTTCGTTCCTCTAATTCTATGTTTCCCTGAGGTCCTGGGTGATAGTCCTTTCCCATGGCAGCCAAACGCCATGACTCTTTTCTCAGTGGGGAAAGTCTGGCGTGAAGGAGTGACTTCATCTGAGGGTTCCATCTTAGAATGGGCACTCCTCTGGGGGGTTGTACTCTTCCACAGTCTCACGCATCATGCACTCTGATTCCCACCTCTATTCCTTCATAATGCTATTCTGTCAGGAAACGGCAAACCACTAAGATCAACAAGAAAAAGCCAGCTCGCTCTTAAACCCGCCTTTCCTCTTTGTTCTCTGACCCTGCCCCGCCAGTCTGCGTTCTGGTTTGTTAGGTCCGCTTGGTGCGTGTGGAGGTCAGCTCCTTTCCTCCTTTCTCTGGCCTGAGCTTGCATTAATCTTCACTTTCTTTCAACTTGGAACCTGTGCTGTTTTAGCTCCACTGCTGCCTAATATTTGAGACTCACCCACCTTCGGACAGAGAAATTCAGCAGAAACAGGTTTTAAATGATGAACTCCTTTCAAAGAACATTTACTTCACATTTCTCACAACAACCTAGGTAGGCAGGTGTGGTGAATATTATTAGCCATGGTTTTATACGTGGCAAAGGGGACTTGGGAAGTCAAGTGAACTGCAAAGATCACACAGCAAGTCAGTGGTGGAACCTAACTATTACTGCTTCTAAACTGGTTGAAGAACTTCTAAAACCCAGGCATGTTTCCATATGGGCCGAATGAAGTATGAGTCCAAAATCCTAGAGTAAAAACTATTTTTACTTTCCTCTCTGATAGCAGCAAAGAGGCAGTATATGTAGTGGTTAAGAGCTTTGACGCTGGAACCAGATTCCCGAGATGTTGAAGTTGTGAATCATAGCACTGCCATTTTACTAGCTGTGTGACCCTGAGTAAGTGACTTTACCTCTCTGTGCAAGTTTTCTCTTTATAAACTGGGGGAAATAATAGTATCACCTCACTGCATTGTGGTGAGGATTACATGAGTAATACATACTTGCTTATACCAATGCCTGGCACACAGTAAAAACTCAATAAATGTTGGCTATTATTTTTTTTATTATTCTTTTATTGCTGAGCAGTTCTATTGTATGGATGCACCATAATTTTGGCAGTTTCTTAACAAGTTAAACATACACCTACTATGTGATCCAGCCAATTCCACTCCTAGGTATTATTTCAAAAGAAATAAAAGCCTATGTATACACAAAGACTTATACTTGAATACACAAACTGTGGTATATCCATACAGTGGAATACTACTCAGCAATAAAAATGCAACATCATGAATGAATATGCAGAGTGAAATAAGCCAGAGAAAAAGGAGTACATACTATGTGATTCCATTTATATAAAACTGTACAAAATGCAAACTAATCTACAGTGACAGAAAGTGGATCAGTGTTTTCCTGCAGCTAAGGCTGGGGTGGGAGGGAGGAGCTACACAGGGGCAGGAGGAAACTTTTTTGGGCTGATGGAGATATTCATTTTCTTGACTGAGGTGATGGTTGCACAAGGTTATATACATATGTCTTTTTAAAAATTTATTTTATTGTGGTAAGAATACTTCACATGAGATCTCCCCTCTTAACAGATGTTTTAGGCATACAATACACTATCGTTCTCTATAGGCACAACGTTGTGCAGCAGATCTCTAGAACCCATGCATCTTGCATAACTGAAATTTCATACCTATTGATTAGCAACTCCTCCTTCCCCTTTTTCCTCAGCCCTGGCAACTACCATTCTATTCTTTGCTTCTGTGAATTTGACTACTTTGAATACAAATTTTATCAAATTGCTTGCTTATACCAAGGCCTGGCACAAAGTAAGAACTCAATAAATGCTAGCTATTATTATTATTGCAGGGGTCTAGGGCCCTAATATGTCCAATAATGGTTGAATTCTGTCAAGGCAGAGACTATATTAAAGCGATCATTTCTACTCCTCGGCTCAGGTCAGCTTAGCTCACCAGGGTGTAACTACAGTTGTGGGTCTTTGTTTACTGGTGAACACTCCACTGGTTGTTCCGTCCGTATCAGTCAATCTATATGAAAAGGTTGGCAGCTTACAATGACGTCAGCCATGCACAACAGAGAAAAACACAATAAAGAGGCGATGCTGGTGACCTAGCAGTAACTCTCTAGTGAATGCTGAATTGGGGAAGGCCTCGGAGCTGATGCTCAATAGGGCAGCAGTTCACGGCACAGCTCTTATAAGCAATGGTGGGCAGGTGCCAACCTGGCTACCAGCTGGAAAATCTTCCCACGTGCCCTCGGGACCAGTACATTTGTTTGGATGCTATCTGCCTGAGACCTGAGACTCTGGGTACTCACAGGCAGGGTCATATTATTCCATTTTAGACATATCACTGGTCAAATACTGTTGCCCAAAACATAACAACTCCAGTGAAGGCTTCCTATTACAGGCCTAGAGTCCAACGAGAATGTGGATCCCATCTGCCAAGTCCAGTGTTACGAAGGTGGCACACGGGGAACTCGAAGATCAGGACTCACCAAATCAAATTCCAATATATCACACTTCTTCAAGCACTCCTATACAGCTGAAAAAACATTCTATATTCATTTCAAGTGGGAAATATTTGTAATATTTTACCATGATGGGAATTTACCTCCATGGTGCATTTATGCCAGGTGAACTTCCAAAGGGAATTGCAGCTGCAGGACCCAGAGAGGTACATATGCAGGAAATTTAATAGGCAGGAGGAAAAAACTCTCCATGGCATTCTCCCCAAAGGGAAATTTCTGTAACCTTTTTCTGACAGGCAAGTAATAAGTATTCACACAGGAGCATATTGCTTATATTCCCCTGACAGGCAAGAACGTTTTTTACCCTGGCAAAAAATATCTAGGATAAACTGCTGGTATATTTCTTGTGCTAATCCAGGTGCAAGATTTCCTTGCTTGAGTGAAGCCAAAGGCAAAGAGTCAATAAAGTACTCAAAGACTATAATCAAAGAAAAAAGTAGATCTGGAGGTGGAGACGAGACAGGTCTTCAGGGTTCCTGGGCATTTAAGCTGGCTTCAGTCTCTAGAAAACAGATGAACCTTTTAGGCACCTCTCTATCTATCTCTAACCCGGGAAAATGTAACTACTAAGATAGTAGTTACATTTCATACTACTATGATATTATCTACAGATCATGGCTACTATCCATCAATGAGCAGCATTATATTAGCATCCTATTTTTGTAATAATAACTTTTAATTTTTTCATTAAAAATTATATATACATATATATATTTATCAACAGCAGCAATAATACTAATAATTAGCCTTGAGAACTAGAAAGGAAACACAATCCCAGTTTATTGGCCAGGCTCAGTGATACTTATTGTGAGTTGCCGGTGCTCCCTAACAATGGTAACCATCAGTTAACAGAAGGACTTCTAGCTAGAAAAGAAATGTCATAGTGATCAACAGGCATCAGTCCTGAATGTACTTTTATCTCTGACCATGTGATAGTGCCTGTAATCTTAGATATTCACTGAGAGGAGGCACTGGACGTATCTGAATTGCTTATCTAGGCACCACCATGTCCTGCTCTGTGAGGCTAATGGTATGAGCTTTAATGGCAGTCCAGCTGGGTGCAGGATGGCTTTGGCAGGCTCAACACAGATATTAAGAAGAGAACCAATGGGTAACATTAAATATTTGCATCATATATGGGTCAAAGGAGAACCAGGGTAGTGAGGTAGTGAGGCAGTGCGGGTAGAAGCTGTTTGGTTTGATGAAGAGGAGCAGCAAACAAGCCTTTATTCTCTCAGGGATGTGGCCTTGTCTACTATTCTGTTATTCCCTCCAGCGATTCTCTCCAGGGATGTGGCTTGTCCTACTGACATCTCAGTTTTCAAATCCTTGCTCTTGCTTTCCATTTTAAGTTTCTCATTCCTTCTCCATTCCCTATTCTTTTCTGTTCCATTTCTTACTGTAATTCCCGTGGCTGACCACCATTTCTCGTTCTCTGGACAACACGCCCTCTCTGAGGCTCCCCGAGGTGGGGTCCATGGTGCACTTTTCCAAAGTTTCCAGGCGTCTTACTTGGCCCCAGAGATTCTGAGAGCACTGAAGCAGACAGTGCCCCACTTGCTGAATACCATTCTACTGATACCTATTTGTTATGCAATGCTAATAAACTCACTTTTGTTAGGGGTTAATGGGTTAGTCTAGCTCTTGTAATTTACTGCCTTTTAACTGGAAACTTTCTGGAGATAACGTCGTTGCCCCCAAATATTTACTTCAATAATGAAAATAGTAGATACTTTGTCAAGCCAGGGAGATATCCTTCTGGTCAGAGAAGAACCTTGGCGTAGGACAGTGGTGTCCAGGTCATACGTTTAACAGCATCCAATAGCAGGATTGGTCCAGATCACAAGCCTGCTGCACGTAAGCAGTCAGCAGGGTCCTGCTGCATCCATCCCCACAAAGAAGAGGGCAGTGTGAGAAGGTGCCTAGCAAGATAAACTCTGGATTACACAGGACTAGATGACACCTGTCCCACTGAAAGAAGCCAGTGTTTTCTACTAAAAAAATGATCAATAAATATAAAAGTGACAAATTTTGTGAAAAAATATGCATAAGACACCCATTACCAGGAACAATTAAGCAACCAACTATCTATGGGAATTCAAATGGCAATTTCTAGGTCAGTTGCTAATATCTTTTCAGCTCCTTTCTATGGGTGGGAGCAGGAGCATTATTATGCCAAAGCTGTTCTTTACTAAGTGCTTGAGGAGGCACTTGAGTTTAATTGCAGCCAGCCAACCTGCTTACCAGAAGCCGTTAGGCAGGTGTGGAGCAGGGGAAAGGCAGGATGTGGGTGGGAGAGGAATTAAGTCCTTCCCAATGCATGCTAATATGCTCTCAGCTACCTTTGCCTTATCCAAGAAGGCTTTAAAGGGTCCAAAGAAATTAAACTCCCTATTGCAGTGAAATGTTTGTTTTCAGATCCTTTCCTTCTTGTTAAAGGGATTTAGGGAGAAAGGAATGTCCAGCTAGGAGCCCTGATCATTAAAGGTCACATAGAAGTATATACAAAGCATCTTGAAAATGTTGATCTGATTCATGAGACAATTTACCTGAAACACCGCATATAGGTCTGGTGTCCATGCATTAATTCTGGGTAATGGTTAGCCTGAGACAATCCTAAGAAGGACAATGATGATTACCCCCAGAAATACTCTGCCTTGGTCAGCCTGGTTCCCTCAATGTTATCATACTGGAATCTCTAACAGATAAACCCTGAAATCTCAGTAGCTTAATACAATGGAAGTTTTACTCAAACAAAGTCTAGAATGGATGTTTCTCATGGGTAAGTGATAGTCACAGTTCTTCAGGGATCAACACTGGTGAAGGCTCTGCCAGCTTCACCACGTTGATTCCGAGGTCGCCAAGGCTATCAACATCTAGCCAGCAGAAGGGAGAAGAAAAACAGTGGAAGATCACATGGGAGAATTTTATGAGCCAGGACTAAAAGTGACATACAACTTCTACCCACATTCCACTGGCCAGGACTCAGTTAAATTGCCACACTTCAGGGTGTGGAGGCTAGGCAATGCAGTCCGTATGCCTTAGAAAGAAAAGGAAATGGATTTAGTGAATAACTAGCCAGTCTCTGAACACATCCCATTCTCATCCCTACCTCTGAGGTACCCCTTTCCTGAATCTCTTTTTACCACCTCTTCTCCAAATTCAGCCCACCCTTCCAGACTCCAATCAAACCTTCCCTGGTTGCCCCAAGCCCTTATGTGTCTCCCCACTTTCACAGATATTTTTAGCCCACTGCTTCCCAAAGTATGGTTTAGGGACCCTTGGCAACAGAATAATCTAGGAATCTTGATAAAATGCAGATTCCTGGGCACCACCCACACGCTGCAGAATCAGGCTTTCTGGAGTTTAGGAATTTGCTGTTTAACAGTGATCTCAGGTGATTCTGAAGCACACTAATGTATGAGATGGTTGACCTAGAAGGCTTGTAGACTCTGCTCTTGATTATACAAGATTTATAACGCTTCTCTAAATTTTTTTCCATCTCCAACAAAATCTTAGGCTTTCTGTAGGCTGAAATGATGTTTTTTCCTTCTGTTATTTCCCCCACAGTGTCTAACGCTGCATTGGGCACATAGTAGAAGCTCAAGATGCCTTGCCAGGTTGATTGTCGATTGATCAATAGAATGGGTTGCTGCCAAGTGAAATACACTAGACAAAGAGGATTTTTAAACCGGAAAGATAAAGACTGAGAAGGGACATGGTGAGAGCCCAGAAAATCATGAAAGGCAGAGTTAGAGGGAATAGGAACTGGGTCATTTCTTCCTGGTAACACTAGAATTTGTCTCCCCTTACCCAATGAAAACAACAAAAAACAATCACATTCAAATAGGGTAAAGAGAAGAAGCAAAAGGAAAAGCAAATATAAAATTTGCAAATTGTAGATCCAACACAGGACACTAATAGAAACTAGGACATTGGAGGACATCTCTAATCTATGAGAGTCTTGACGTCACTGACAAAAGATACACTTGCCCTTCAATTAATTATCCCCTTGTACCCTTTTGAAAATGGAATCTTCGACTGGACTATGGAGAAGACCAAATGTCTTTGCAGGGGCAGAGTTGTGGCAAAATTGGGTAAATGTTCTGTCAAACATAAATATTTAGACCAGGTCACTAACTTATGCACTATGTGGTCATAAGCTTGTAAAATAAGCCATGGATATTCTGGCCCTATTTCAATGTTCAACTCTCCTCCCTCACCTTCCCTCTTTTCTTGCTCCTGCTTCCCTCCTCCAAACAAATTCTGCCCTGCTTCTGAGCCTTTGATTTCACCTTCTGTTTCTGGTTCTATTCTCACTCTTTGTACTAAAAAAAAAATGAGTCTTGGCTTCTTTGATTTTAATTTTTGGCACCCAATAACTATAAGACTCCTATTTCCTGTCACTTTGGAAATAAAACACTGTAATCCCAAATCAGGCCCTGAGGCCCAAGTCCTGGCACCCAGACTGGGCCCACTTCAGCCCCTGCAAAGGAGGACTCAATCAATTCCCTTGACACTGTTGCCAGCTCTTAGTTAATATCAGCCCTGATATTGGTTCCCCTAAATGAACCCAGCATATATGGGTTAAAACTAAAAGCACGCATTCCCAGTTCCAGGGTTCTCTAGTTACACTCATATTGTAAATGTTTGTTTTTTTAGCCTCTGACTCCCTGAGCTTTACAACTAAATAGAAGTTACAAATAGTTAAAGTCCAGATGGTCTCATGCTGGGCTCCCACTAAAGTTGTGGCTAATCACAGGACCTTGAAGTTCTTTTACAGAAGAACTAATGTCCAGAAAATATCAATAAACTGAAGCTTCCCAGGCCAAACTCCTAGGCTTCTTAATGTCAGAGTCTACCCCCACCATGGAGATAAACAGCCAGGGATACTCATCTGAGATATCCTTTGTCTCCTCCACTGGAAGCAGCCCCAGACACAGGCCAATGGGAAAATGCTGACCAAGAAGGCCGTGGCCCCCCCTCCCCTACCTAAAACCCCAGATAGTAACCCTCACCCCTTTCTCAATGGGGAGCTAGCAATTCTTGAGGCACTAGCCTTTGCTTTGCTCCCTCTGCCTGGCAAAGTAAAGCCTTTCGTTTTTCACCCAAGACTCTATTCTCGTTATTTGGATTGGCATCAGGATCAGAGACTGAACTTTCCATACAACACCAGAACACTGGGTAGTTTCCAGGGATGATCCCTGCTATTCCCTCCCTATTCTAAAATCATAGAATGATGACTGCTATGAGGCAGTATGTCATTGTCCCCTGAACTCATCTGAATTGAAGAGGGAGGGGAAGAAGGAAAGAATGTTTAGCTCTTTAACATGGGAAAATCTTTTTCATCTCTCACTTCCCTGGTCAGGGGCCAGTATGATCAGGGATTTCATAAGTACCATCTGAAATAATAGTATCTTACATTTATGAAATATTTATTTTGTGCCAGATGTTGTACTACTTTACATTTATTATCTAATTTCATCCACACAATGACCCACAAGGTAGGTACTATCATCAATCTCTACAAAAAAGGAAACTGAGGCTCAAAGAAATTAGATAACATGCCTAAAATCACAGAGCTGGGAACTGGCTGATCTGGATTTGAACACAAACTTGTCTGACTCCAGAGCCCACATAATGACTACAAAAAGACATATCATTGGTATTGTTGGAGGGGGTTCACATTGAAAACTTCCAAGGAGTCATTTTTCAATACACCTGTTTATCTGTGATGTTGTCTGTCAATGAACACAAGCTTCCTGAAGGCAGAGGCCACATGTAATCTGTGCATTAGAATTAGGAAATGAATATTACAAAGTTCCTGCTCGTACAAGGCACTGGGAGAAGCATTACTACATAAAATAATTTAAGTTTCAGATACTGATTGAAATGTAGAGTGGAGAGCAAAATTTGTGTGGTGGGACGAGGTGAAAGGGGAAAAGATTTAAACATTATATCCAGAATAAGCTTAACCTGGAGATTCAGAGAAAGTAGATCTCCACCTGCTCTGAAACCAGATATAGCACTATAGAATGAAAATTTTCACAGCCTTGTCTTTTAATATGTGGAAAGGGAAAAAAACCCAGATAAGAGAATAGAGCTGACATATCCTGAAGGCTCTTAATTGGGAATATATGAAACCCACATTATCAAAGATGGGGCAACAGTTTCAAAATCATCCTTAACATCTCTACTGAGTCAAGCTCATAAATTTCACCAGCTCAACAATAGGAGTATTACAGTATTTGCTCCTAAAAATGTATCTCCAATTGCTTCAAGAAATTCTTTTAGTCCTGAAGTGACTGGGTAATAGTCTTCACTATATCCGTATGTCATGACATTGATACAGGACGAGAAATGTTCTTAGCCCCCAGCAAGGATAGTTTAAAGGTCAGAGCCAGTCTCTGGAGAGTAAAATAAAATATCATTTAAATGAAATCAACTGACTGGTTAAAAATAAAGACCTGAATAAAGCTTATAAATTTATTTTATTTTTACTAAGGTTCTCAGTGCCCTAATAAATTGGTAAAGAAGCAAAGGAACAGAGAAATATTTGTTAATTCCCCATCATTGCCCAAGCAAAATAGAACAGATTCTTATATAAAACCTTCTAGATAAATTGCCAGTTTCCATTTTTCAGATGTCCTTGATCCTAACTCATCATATAAAAATGAGATTTCATTAGATAAACTTATTCTATTTTCATATCTCCTAGTGAATGTAAAATGTTAGAAGATGTTTGGTCTTAAAAAATTTAAATCACCAATTCCTTATTAGAACAGATTAATAACTTAATGAGTGAACATTCAAGCAACTGCTTCAGTGGCAAACAATACTGGAATCATGATCAGAGCAGTCCTCAGCAGAAGTCCCAATTGAATTCAATGGGAAAATGCTCAAGAAAAGCTTCTCATTACTTTTGTAATCATTGTCATCATTACCATCATGTGATTGTGTGTGTGTGTGTGTGTGTGTGTGTGTGTGTGTGTCAGAGAGAGAGAAAGACAGCAAGAAATACAGAAAGAGAGCACTCTATGGCATAAATTTTCATTCTGTCATTATCAGGGATTTGGAGAAGATAGATGATATTTGACATGTAACTGGAAGTCAACAAAATAAAAGTGATCCTCCATTTAATACATCAACCAGTTTTCCAACTATATATCTTTTTTCCAGAAAGCCACATTTGAAACAAAAATGCTAAAGGAGATGTAAGCCACTAACCCCTTACTGCAAAGTTATCAGATTTGCTTTGGTTATCAAGAGTGGCAGAGACTGACTAGTAATCCATCAAACCCATTTTCTCTCCATCCTAAATGCACAGAGTATACTTCCAAGCCTTCGATGAAATTAGGTGTGGCCACGGACTGTGAGCACAAGCTACACTTCCAGTCCTGGCTCAGAAAAAAATCCACAAACGTGATTCTCCATGCCCTTTCTTCTTTTGCTAGCCTGATGCAAGAGAGCATGGCAACCTTGGGATAGACAGATGGAAGATGATAGAGCCATAAGATGAAAGTTGTATGAGTCCCTAGGGAGGGGCCTCCAGTCAATTAGTAGCACCCATTTTGGACTTTTTGTGCATAAAAAACCAACTATTATGTCAAGCCACTGAGAGTTGAGAGTTTAACTGTTACTGCAGCTCTATTACCCTAACTAATACACCCAGCAAAGCCTTTAGGGAATGAACTATAGGACGGATAAATCTTTGATGCCAGAGGGGAGACCAGGCATTGGATGGGTCCTACAGTAGGAGGTACGGGGCAGCCATAGGGCAGCTTAGGGGGTCTGGAATGGTAGGAGGTAAAGAGATAGCAAAGACAAACTTCTCCACTTTGCTATTTTGCCTGGGGACAGCTCTGGTTACAGTAATAAACCTGAAGCCACAAGATGAATCACCTCAGTATAGTACTATTTATACCTCTGATCCCTACTCATGTTCCTGTTCAAAGAGCACAGATTTATAATTTTAATTATCTAAAATTTGTAGAGATTTAAACATCTCTTTTAAGTGTTCAATAAGTATTAGAAAAGCAATCCATTTTTCTTTAAGCCAAGTCATGATTTACAGTTTTCTGCAACTTGCACAACTCATTGCAGTCAATGCCCAAGAGAGAACTTGAAAGAGAAGCAGGGGGCACTTTAATTAGCTAAGAATTAATTCCATTTAGGCTGCCTCCATGAAATGTAGCCACCCTAAAGAACAGTAAATCATTCAATTACCGATTTTGATGTGTTATGCAGCCCCAAAGCCAAAAGCAATAGTATTGATATTGAGTGTTCTCGACATTGAATTTAATGGCAATCCAGTGGCAACCTGTTCGGTCTGAAGAATACTTGGGAGGCATTTAAGTGATTCAGAAGCTGTTACCCAGTCCGTAGGATGAGGGCTTGATCCAAGAGACTTTATAATGTGATTCAGGAGACTTGGTATGTCCCCTCCTCCAAGAATAGCAGTTTTAAAAGGGTGGACGTATGATCTCAACAAGAAAACACAAAAGATTTAAAGAGACCCATTTCCAGAGCCAAATAGCTGCCTCTTGAATTACTCTTAATTAGTATACCATCTCTCCTTTTATAGAGAAGAATCACATTCAAATGGAAAGAAAATGGAATCAAGGTCAGGTAAACTGAGACCAGCTTTGGCGGAGCTTAAGAAAGATGTAATCTTCCATTCAAAACACAAATCTGATCATATTACGCTACTGCTCAAAACCTTTTAATGGCTTCCCACTACTTTTAGGATGAAGCCCAAAATCCTTATCGTAGCTTCTAAGGCCCAAATCTTCTGGCTCCTGTCTACTTGCTCAGCTTCATCTTTGTGTTCCATTTACACTGGCCTTCTTTGAGTTCCTCAAAATTGTCAAGCTTCTTCTGACCTATGGGTCTTTGAATAGGCTCTCTGCCTGGAATGCCCTTCACCCTTACCCTCTTCATCCAAATAACCCCTGCTTATCCTTCAGGTTTCTATTCAAAATGGCCCTTCCCCAGGTAGACCTTCTATGTGCCCTCAGATCATAGCACTTCCTCTATTTCTTGCACTCTTAAAGTTCCAGAATGTGATAATCTTATTTGAAAAAAAATTAAAAATTATCAGCTACCAAAACAAGCATGCATTACTATATCATATCAGCCAGCTATAGGACAGAACTGTTTGGTTGGGGAGGAGGATAAAGAACAAAGGTGGAATATAAAGTACTTTTAGGAAGGGAAACATGGAGGGAGCACCACTGGGGAGACTCAAGGAAAGCATGAGGGATGAAGGGCTTGAATAGGCATCTAGAAGAAAAGGAGTAGAGAAGGAGAGGGAAAGGAAACTGAAGACCGGCCTCATAATTTTCCTGCTTGTCAATTCTGGTTGTCAACTCAATGTGCAAAACAGGATCACAGATGAGGTGAAGATGAGGGAGGGATCAGGGACTGAGGGAGGGTAAGGCACATCTTGCAGTTGCTCCACATTTAACCAAAATCCCATGGCTATCAGATGTGCTCACCTCGAAAAGGGCCACTGATCACTCCCAGCAGAGTGTCTGGGAATTCACTTGCCTTTTGAAGGTCTGCTTCTCAAATTCTTTCAGTGTTCCTTCAGAGCTACAATTTAATGATAAATTTAACTACTTAATAATAAAATTTAGTTTTCCATTAAAATATCTAGCAGATGAGCACCTCTGTTATTTATAGGTTTCCTAATTATACAAATTTTATCTGATCGGATATCTATTAGACAGTGTTATGGGAAAAACAAGTGAACTGCACCATGATTCTTTATTTTCATTTCCACAGTGAAAAGTTCCTGCAGAACTCTTACTAAATATACATATTTTTAATATGAGTACATGTCTTTATAGTGACTTTTTAAAACAGGACTAGAAGCTAACCCAATTCTAACAGATTTTTATAAAATCTTTATTGTCTTTACTGATGATTAAATTAATATATACTCAGAAAACTTAAAACCATAGAATAAAGTAATAATAATAAGAGCTAATATTGACTAATAATTTACTAAGGTTCTATGCTAACTACAACGCATCCATAGGACTATTATTATCATTACCATTTTACAGAAAAGGAAATTGAAGCTTAGAGAGACCATGTATTGTTTTTAAGGCCACATGGCTAGTAAGTGACAGAGCCAGGACTTGGATCCAAGCAGTCTAGGTTAACCTGGTTTAACTATTGCTCCACACTGCTAAGTAGTAAACTATACAGTGAAAGTCTCTCAGCATGGGGTATGGGTTAGGCTGGCTCAAGTGTCGGTCAAGGGTGTCTTTTGTGAATGTTATTGATAATTAAAAATAAACAGTGCTTTTGTAGTTTGACAGGGCTCTCTTGATGCCATCTCTTTCAAAATGACTGTGTAAAAATGTCTTGCTTCTGAATTCAACTCAAAACCCATTAGACGGAAGGGTCCTGAGAATAGATAAAAGACTGCACAGCTAGCCAGCGCCCTGGCTCCCTGCTAGACCTGGGTTTAGCACAATGACTCTTCTCTTGGTTTCCTAGGTAAGACTGTCACTCTATTGACCAAATCTCCAGAACTAAGTAAGCCAGGAGAGCTCAAAGGAGAATTAGATTGAAGGAGATGAGATCTAGCTACAATCCAAGACCCGGTGCTTGTTTAATGTGAAGGAGACTAAATAGAGCAGAGCTGTTGTTTGAATGGCATGCAAGTTGGCTCACTCGAGTTCTCTCTCTCTCTTTCTCTTTCTCCCCCTCTCCCTCCCTCTCCCTCTCTCCCTCTGGTCTATCATACCCTGGAAGGGAATAATGATGGCCTTTCCAAAGATAAGAGGATTTCATTTCCCACCCACAAGCCAGGAAATACTCTCAGGCATTTAACTCTTCTACAACTTATTTGAAGCAATTGCACTGAAGGCAGCAGCTTACTGGGCCCCTTAAGGCACTGCTTTCTGTGAAACACACACAGCAGGTTCACTTCCATTCCCAGCCATTCACAGAGCTCTCACTACAGCTTCTCTGACATCTCAGGCTGGTAGAGGAGAGCTGCAGGACCTCCAGGCCTTTTAGAGGGGATTATTTTCAAAAACTTTCTTCATCTACCCCTGCTTTAACTAGAGTTCCAAAGAAAGCTGTTAGACAGCATCTAAGAAGACACTTTCTTAACTGGGTGAGAGTCTATCATCTGAACTAGAATTTTTCTAAAAACTTTTAGATTGTCTCGATTAGTCTTGTTTAGTACACACACACACACGCACACACGCACGCACACACACACGCACACACGCACACACACACACACACACACTGATCAATATATGAAAATAATCAGGGGAGAGAAGAACAGGGAGGAGAATCCTCAGGGATGTCAGAACTGAAATAAATCACGGAACGTGGCCGTTGCTTTTCTGGCAGCACTCTGAAGTGATAACTGATTGTTTTCTCACACCCCAAGTACCTGAGGGCCAGAAGTTTGGTAGGTGTTATCCTTGCTCCCCATCACTATTTCTAGTACTCTTTACTCTTTTAAACCTCTCTTTTGCCTTATGTCATCTGACTATACTAACCCCTCTCTCTCCCTCTTTCTGTAGCTGTCAACAATTCCTTCATTTATCAGACCTTGGCACCATCCTCCCCAACCGAAGCCCTGTCATCATTCTTAGTGACATCATTATCCATATAGATGGCTCTTCCAAACCCCTGGCTCCCTAGTTTCTTGACTTGTGAATTTCCATTGACCTGCCCCTGCACCCTAGCTTAACCATGCATCCCTGAGGTCCCTGAATCTACTACACCTTCCGTATCACTAACTCCAAGCACGCTGTCCTCCGTCCATAACCTCTTCACTTTCTACTTTGCATGTTCAAGTACTTCCACTACAACCATTCTTTGACTTCAGTAAGTTCTCCAGTTCATTGACTTATTCAGTTTTTCCCAATCTATTAGCTAGTTTTCTTTACTTCCCTTTTTATCCAGTTTAATTCCTTCAGTCTATCTTTTCAATAATTCTTGTCAACATCCTAAACTCTCTTGCTTCTCTGTCATTTCATTGCATCCGTCTGGAAAAGCCTTATCCCTGGATGAACACTACTGTCCACTTTCACCATGTCTGCATCAGAGTGATCAATAACTGCTAAACAAAGTCACACAGGAGGAAGACTGAGACCACTATGTGTTCATGACCACTAGCTTCATATAAGGTCTCAACACCACCTGCAATCTTAATATATGTCTTTGGTCAATTCCATTTCCCACTCACCAGAGACTACTTCAAATTTTCTCCATTCTTCTCAAACCTTCATTCCTTGACTCCATCCTCTTCTCTCAGCAAATTACAGAGAAAATTGAAGCCATTAGACATAAATGCTCTCCTCGTCTTGATTACAAATATGAAGGCCTACCTACACCTGTGTGTGTCCTTTTACAGTTAAGAGCCAGCTCTACCTCTTGCTAGCTGTGTGAAATTTATCAAATCACATAGCCTTTCTGTGCTTTTTGCTTTCTATAAAATATGGACAATAGTAACGCCTAATTAATAGAGCTGTAAAATTTAATGAGTTAATATGTTTAAAATGCTTGGAATAGTGCATGGCACATGGCAAGCCCTATATATCTATTTGCTGTTCGGGGTGGTGTTATTATTATCCTCCTTTCCTCTTGTTGTAATAAAGGAACTAGCATTCCTCCTAGCTAAGGTAAATTCCTCCACCTGTGCCTAATATCCCAACTCTTCCATTTATACCAGGAACTTCTCGTCATTCTTCAAATATCTGTTAAGTGCCCAATATGTGCCAAACACTTTCCTAAGCATTGGACATATAGGCACGTATGAACCTGTAGTATTCAAAGTACGGCAAGAAGTCCATCAGGGCTAGAGCAGAATAGGAAAGAAAGTCATATATGAGATGGGAGAAGTAGTTAGACCCATAACATAGACGAACTTGTAGGATTAATATTTGCCAAAATCTCATTGGCTGCCATTTTGTTTCAAGATTATGGACAAAGCCATAAATTGAACTTTACATAAGACCTGATAGCAGATATTAGTGAGCCATCCAAATGAGGCAACTTCTTCAGAAGGTGCTACGGAATGTTACGATCCCTCTTAAAATTGAGTTGGCTAATGAGCTCATTCAATGATTAAAAGAGGCTAAATCAAGAACCTACACGTGGCCTTATCCATCCCTGTTAGTTCTGATTTACGCCTTGACCTCTCAATGATCCGTTCTATATCTTCATAGCTTATACCATCTCTTCACTTTGGAATTTTTCTGTTTGCCTCACATAGTGTGGCTTGTGTTTATGGAGTAATGAATAAGAGCACTGGCTCTGCCATTTATTAGACATGTTTCATAATTTCTATGTGTCTCTATTTCCTCATCTATAAAGTTAGAATAATAATAGCACCTATGTCATAGTACTGTTGTGAGGCTTAAATGGTACTGTACATGTAAAGTGCTTAGGACAGTGCCTGGCCTGTAGTAAATGATTAAAGTGTGTTGTCTCTGGAGACAAGTTTGGCCTGAGTGTCATGCCCAGTGCTGCACCTTACTAGCTATGTGACCTCAGGTAAGTTAATTTACCTCTCTAAGCCTCCATTATTTTATCTCTAAAATGGGGATGATATCAGTACCTGCCTTATAAGCTGTCATGAGGATAAAATGAGATATAATGCATAGAAAGTGCTTAGTACACAGCAATTGCTTGTGTTATTTTGATTAGAGTCTCAAACTTGGCATTTAAAAGCCAGATTTCCAGTGCCCCCTCTCCACATAAAACTCTATTGTCTGCTGTGCATATTTCCTTCCTCACCCCTTGGCCACTTTCCCAAATCCTAATTATCTTTCCTCTCATTATTGGATCCTTCCAAGACTGATGTTCCTACCCACAATCTGACAGCCTACCTAACATTATATGCACCTTCTGTCACCCAAAACAAGGACCCCAGACAGGAGTAAACACACTTCAACTGCCACTTGTTCCATCTTTATCTTATTTGTTTTCACAGGTTATCATCACATTTTTGAATTCATCTTCAAATCAGAGTAGTTCCCTGGCAGCAAGATGGAGCAGGCCTGAGAAGATGCTGGAGGCCGACCATGGGAAACTCATCGCACAGAAAATGATAAAGGAGATGCAGTCAAGCACACATGGCCTGGAGTCCAAAGCAAAACCATATCAATCACCCAAAGGCTAGTGCTTGGGGGTTGATGGTTAGGGAAAACTGGGTAGCAGAGATCCTATCAGTGACAAAGAAACTAGGGAGAATGAAGCAGCAATAGTCTAGGATGAAGGAATAGAAAATGATCTCATTTCTTCCTCAGTATGACTTCAGGTAAATCCATTATGATTTCAGAGTTTTTGTTTTTCCCTTTGTACAAGAGTTACATATACTCTCTAAAAGCCACTTCCCCCTATGCCATGTAACTAGAAACTTCCACCACCAGAGATTCACTCCTTTAGGTTGAATGACTATCCCTAAGATCGCCCTTAAATATGCCCATATTCCTGGGAGAGACATATTTGATCCCATTAGTATGACAGAGTGAATAACTCTTGTGTCACCTGGGGGAGCCCTCAGGGAATGAGACCCAGGGTTGAGAAGTTCTAGAATGTCCTATCGAGTCTATCTCTGAAGTATTTTTTTAAATCTCTCTCCTCCATTCCATCCCTTCTTTCACTGCCTAAATTTAGTCCCTCATCATTTAGCATCAGAACACTACCATAATCCCTTTGCTACTTCTGCAAAGCTCCTATCCCATTTCTACATTAATACCAGAGTGTCCAAAGTCTCAAAACTAACCATGTCTTTCCACTGCTTTTAATCCTTCTGGAACCCAAATGTCTTGGGCCTTGCCAGCCAGTGAATACAAGTGAGGTCACATTAACACTATTGCCAAAATCGCAATAGCTCTGAGGTCCCACCTGTTTGAATGCAAGCAGTTCAACCTTTTACAGAATATTTCTAGAAATCCTCAAGGCTACTCACAGGTGTCTATAAATCCTTCCCATCCATCCCTACTAACGCAGCTGTTTGAGCCAGGATGCTGCAACTTCAGATCCAGAAAGTGCCTAGGAAGAACTACTCCAACCTGGAAGTTTGCTCTGGCTGAAGTCACTACTGCCTAGAGGCTCTGGACCTTAGAAACTACCATGTGGTCTATGTGGCACATTATTTGAATGTAGCTACTGCCACAACCTCTGCCAAGCTAATTTCCAAGACACTCAAGTCAGTAGAAACAGATTTCAGGAATAGAGGACCACTGTTGTCCAGTCTTCAGCCTATTATAGGGCACGTGACTACCCAGCCTTCCAAGTAGATACAGCTACCCTGTAGGGGACTCCTACTGCAAACACTTGCCCCAGAGTATCATCACCCAGGCCTTCTTTCTACCCTGTGAGGCCAAACATGAGTGAGAGATACCCCCTAGCCCAATTCCTCTCACCTCATCCTGCAGAGAAGACCATTTCGGGAATACCTCTTTCCACTCTGATGCTCTTCTAGGGTGTTCTTATTGTCCTGAGAACTGAAAAAGTGCCAGATGAATAGGGATGCCATTGCTGAGAATTCCCTCAGGATATTTGCATACCACATCGAGCTAGCCTAAAATAGAAATAATTTAAAAAGCTAACACTTATGTGGCATGGACTATATGCCAGGCACTGTTTTAAGCACTTTAGTACCATATAAATAGATGAATAGCATCCCCACTTCACAGATGAGAAACATAAGGGTTAAGTGACTTGCCCACGCTTATACAGCTAACAGGTTGTAGAGCCAGGATTAAAACCCAGAAAGTCTGGTTCAAGAGTTTATGTACTAAGCCACTCAATTTACTAGACTTGTCCACATGTATCTCTGAGGAGCACAGACAATTTAGCTCCAGCCAGGCATGTATCCGCCTTCTCTTCTTCCTCCTCTCCCACCAACCACCACCACCCCACCTCACTGGTAGCCCTTTCAGATCTTGAAGCTACACCTAGGTACCTGTAGCCTTAAACAAGCCTGCCCCTAACATGTGTGGGGAACGGGGGCAAGTGTACTAATGGAGGTCCATATACCATATATCCAAATAAGTTTAACAAACTGTTAGATACAATATGTTCTGTCCTCCTACCTTGATAAATATACCTAAATAACAAGCTAAAAGTCTAGGTTTGCAGAATTCCTGGACTCCTCAGATTTCATAAAAATTTGGCAGCACAGGGAAAGCTGGCCCACCACCTCCCTTCTCTTCCCACTCCTGGTTCCCCACTGCACCAACTTGTCTTGTATGTATATGGATGGACACCCCAGTCTAAGTGTGAAAGATCCATCCAAACACCCTACAGTCACTCTCGGGCCTAGAGGTATGCACACCAGTGTTGTGGTCTGCCTTTGGGAGAAGAAACCCTAGAAAAAGGCTTATGAAACAGCTTCCAAGCCATTTGCTATAAGAGAGAGAGCGAAAGGGAGATTGAGAGAGAAGTTACAAAAGCGCCTGGTACATAGTAAGCACTATAGAAATCTTAGCTATGATTAATTGTCTTGTGAAAATACACACATCATATGTGCGAATGAGGCAGATACCCATCCCATAAAAAGACACGGCAGCTTTGATTGCCCATGCACAGAATCCAACATATTTTGGTGAGAATAGGTTTCTGAGCTGTGGAAACACAATCTTCCAGTCCAAACCTCCTCAGTTTCCGTGTGTGAATTCAAAAACACAGAAAAAAAGAAGTAGCACAGTATCACACTGTAAGCAAACTCTTAATCTGTTGGTAAAGAAAATTAAGTAAAAACATGTCCTCAAGCTCATTCTGATGAATCCAACCATTCCTCAACACAAATGCAGAGGTTATTAGTTTTTTTTTCTATTATATATAAGAGCAAAGAGTTGGGAAAAAAGACATGCAATGTGTGAAAATCAAATAAGTAACGTGCAGGGCTGCCTAAATGGTGTGGAGAGAGAAAACTCAAAGTTTCCCTACTCAAAGTTAATTTCCCCTAAGTGCCAGAAATTCCACCAACTGAAGCTTACTTCTTTGTGTTAAGGTACTATCTTTTCCAGAACCACGCTTTGAAATGTAATTATGGACTGGGAGGTCATTTATTTGCCCATTATTAGCCTTAAATTATTAGTGTGAAATTCATCACCAGATGACCAAGAGCTGAAAGCAAAAATCTAGGGCTTTCATTCCCCCAAGGTCTTCACTGAATTCCAGAAAAAAGCAGAGATGAGGGAACTAGTGAGACCCAGAGCTCTGAGAACAGAGCCAGAAAGGCAGAGCAGGCCCAAAAGGTCTTTGCTTGAAGGGTTTTATCTCTACAACTCAACAACAAAAAACCAAACAACCCAATTAAAAACTGAGCAAAGGACTTGAATAGACGTTTCTCTAAAGAAGATATACAGATGGCCAATAATCACGTGAAAAGATGATCAACATCAACAAATCATTAGGGAAATGCAAATCAAACCCACAATGAGCTATTACTTCATATCCATTTAGATATCTAGTATTCAAAAATCAGAAAATAGCAAGTGTTGGTGAGGATGTGGAAAAATTGGAGCCCTTGTGCAACTATTGGTGGGACTGTAAAATGGTGTTGCTGCTGTCTAAAACAGTATGGCGGTTCCCCACAAAATTAAACAGAATTACTATATCATCTAAAAATTCTACTTCTGGGTATATACCCAAGGGAGTTACGAACAGAAACACAAATAGATGTTTATATACACATGTTCATACCAGCTTTATTCACAACAGCCAAAAGGTGGAAACAACCCAAATGTCCATCAACAGATGAGTGGATAAACAAAATGTGGTAATGTTCACACCACAATGGAATATTATTCAGCTTTAGAAAGGAGGAAAATTCTTATACATGCTACAACATGGATGAACCTTTAAGACATTATGCTAAGTGAAATAAACAAGTCACAAAAGCACAAATATTGTATGATTCCACTTATACAAGACACCTAAATTAGGCAAATTCATAGAGACAGAAATTAGAACAGTGGTTGCCAGAGGCTGGGAACCAGGTGGGAATGGGGAGTTATTGTTTAATGGGCATGTAGTTTCAGTTAGGGGAGATAAAAAAGCTCTAGGAAGCATGGTGGTGATTGGTTGCACAACAATGAGAATGTACTTAAGTCCATTAAACTGTACACTTACAAATGGTTAAATGGTAAACTTTATGCTATATACGTTTTACCATAAGAGAAAACATTACTGTCTACCATAATACTTCTAACCCTCATGAGAATACCATGGGGCTGGTATTTACAAAAATTTTTAAAAAGAGTAGTATCTTAAAATGTTTTATATTCCAAACCATAGTATATCCATGTTTCTTATGATGTTTTAAAAAGGGTCAGAAAATCTTGGACCAAATGATGCTCTAGGAAAGTGTTTGCCCTGGGGCTGCAAAACAGGGCACATTGTCCTCTGCCAGCAATTTGAGAAGTGTAGGAATAGAGCAAAACTTCTTAACTGTGGGATTATTGACATTTTAAGACAGATAACTCTTTACTGTTGGAGGGCTTCCCCATGCACTGTAGGAAGTTTAGCAGCATCCCTGGGCTATATCTACTAGTTGCCAGTAGTAAAAGAGATAGGTAGACTGAGCCTCGGAAAGGGTTGTCCTAGAAAAGCAGAAAAGTGGGGTACCCTGGACAAGCAGAGGGTAGTGTGAACATGTTAGATGCCTATGAGGATGAGGAAACAAACTTTGTGTACTTAAAAATGTGACTGAGAGTGGCTGGGTAAGTATAGGGAGAAGGTCTGTTAACTGAAAATGTTTAAAATGATTCTTAACTCATTATCACTGCTTGCTTTCCAGTTAGGCAGAAGAGTTATTTCTCTTTGAATTTTCTTTCTGTGACATGACTGACTTCTTTGAGATGTCTTCTAAGCCTTCCCTGGGCTCTTTAAGCCACACAACAAAGTCAAAGTACCTCATATCAGTGACAGAAACACTTTGGGGAGGGGCAAACTTTTCATTTTAGTATTTTTGCTGTGATCCTAAGCTGACCACTAATGGGCCTTAGACCTTAGGATTTTTATAATTATAGCTTCCACTTATTTTGTGCCTACAATGTACCAGGCACCATACATATGACTTAATACATGGCTTCACTTTAATCCTCGCCACAACTCTCATAACAATGCCTATAAGGAAAACATTATAATCCTCATTTTCTACGTAAAACTGAAGCTCAGGAAGCTTGAGTGACTTAAGCAAGATTGCTTGGCTCAGAAGTGGTAGATTTAAACACAGGTCTGACTGAGCCAGGAATCTGCTCTTTCCACAGCTCTACACATAGTGCCTCTCATGGTGGCTCTATGCTTCTTGCCTCAAAGCAGATTCAAACTGGAGAACAGGAAAGAGCTGAACTGGAGCTCCCTTCTAGTCCAGGGACTTGGGCAGGGGCAGGGGGTGGACAGAGTAGGGCAGAGGACTAGAAACCAGGTCAGGAGAGCACACCAGACCATTTACACTGAATTTCCCAGTAGAAGTACCTCCTCACTCTATGAATTGGTTCAGTCACTGAGTTTGTCTATCTAGATTTGAGATAGTATGGGATACTGGTATTCTCTGAACATGTAGGGTTCCCTGCTGGTTACCACACAACCTCCAAGACCAATGGCTCTCAAATCTGGTCCTGGAACAGTAGGATGACCAATAATCTTGGTTTGCCTGGATTGTCCCAGTTTTAACACTAAAAGTCCCAAGTCCTGTGAAACTCCTCAGTCCCAGGCAAGCTAGGATGGTTAGTCACCCTATGACCAGCAGCAACAGCACCATTTGGGAAGTTGTTAGAAATGCAAGTTATTGGGACCCATCCCAGACCAAGTGAATCAAAAACTCTGGGGGTGGGGCCTGGCCATCAGTGTTTTAACTAGCCCTCCAGGGGTCCTTATGCATGCTAAAGTATAGGAACCACTGTCCAAAATAAACCTTTTCAATGACTGAGGAAAGAGCCCAGTTGTCCTTCAGGATAATTCCCATCTGCCTTTTTCTCAGAACTTCCAAACAAAATGTGCCATTGAGAGGAAGCCTGTTGCTTTTATTTTGGTTCATTTTGTGTCTCCAAGGTTGTGTGGAATTACTAAGAGCTTTGCATGAAATGAATAAATCCATTAAGCAAATATTAACTGAACACTTACTATGTGTCACTACATATTCCACCACTGTCCTTAGTGTTCTTCCTTCTTAATTTTGGCAGTTGCAATGTCCATAGTATTTCACATTAACTATTAGTTAATATTAATCAAGAATATAGCACTTTGGGCAGGACTTTGTAGATTTTGATTAGCTAGAAATAGTTTTTCTGTTTCCTCTATGACCTTGGTGTACTTGGCTACAGGTTTAAGAGATGGGATAGAAAGAAAAGTCTGGGAGTGAGTGTGTGTGTGTGTGTGTGTGTGTGTGTGTGTGTGTGTGTGTGTGT
>NC_060276.1:40032792-40066259 GCF_021613505.1 Equus quagga
GTGTGTGTGTGTGTGTGTGTGTGTGTGTGTGTGTGTGTGTGTGTGTTAAGTGAAATTTTGGTAAAATAAATAAGTTCACTGCACCTTACAGGTCTCAGCTTTAACCTGAGCAGATGCAAAATGTACTATGAATGTTACAAGAGGATGCACTGACACCGATTAACAGGAACCATGAGATCAGGGTTGTTGAAACTGGAGGCCTAACAGCAAAGTGAGGGGCCCAAGAATAGGTGATGTAAAGGGTGTGGACTAACGAAAGCACACAGCAAAAAGCAAGAAGCGACTTGTAGAAAGCAGAATTTCAGGTCATGTCAGGTGCCATACAGAGCACTGTGGATCCTGCCTGGCATTTAGAGGGGCGCAGCCCTACCTGCGGGGCCTCTGCCTGGAGTATAGGGGGCTGTAAATATCTTTCAGACCCTTCTAAAAGGGTCACACTGAACCCAGGGTCAGGAAAGCTCCCAGGTGTCTTGGCTCTACATGTGATTGTGCAAGGCACAACTTTCTATGGCTTTTTTTAGAATCATGTGCTGCAAACTAAGAACTGTAACTGATCAATAGAGGTAACATGCGCTTGGAGATCTCTGGGCAAAAAGTTCTATGAACCTGTTCAATAGGTTTGCTGTTGTCTAGCCTCGCTAACGCAAGAGAAACGTAGCAAGCACACACTTTTAACTTCTGTTTAATGACAGTGAATGAAGAATAGAAATGGTTCAAAATGCAGCATACTTGATTCTCTTCAATATTTCAATTATCTCTATTAAATTATGTTGTGAGCTGGGCTGATTAGCAATACATTAGCTCATTAACTTTGACAGTCTAACCACCTTGTGCTCTCTAAGGATGGCATCTAAGTGCCCTCATTTATGTGCTTTAGATTCTCTCACAGAGGCTTCCTGGGAGAAAAATAAAACTCACAAAAAAAAATAACCACTAGGAAGACAATACAATAATGGTTGTGAGGAATGATATCACAATTTTGCCTTCAAATTCTGTCAGCATAAATGCAAACCTACTTCAGGCAGGAACTTGTAAAAATAACAGGCAGATGGTATGTGGAAATTCATATGGCTTTAGAAAAACGCAATAATATCGTGCTTTGTGTTGACAGAACTCCTTCTTTGAAAGGAGCTCTAATTCCCAGACGTATGCACTGTCTCTTCAGAGCAGCCCCACGAGTCTGGGTGCAGGTAGCCATGTCGTGGAAGGGCTGGAAAGGTCACACCATGCACATGCTTCCAGAGCCTGAGAAAGAGTTGGGCCTCCAGAGAAAATGGACATCTCCTGCTCTGCTCCACACACTGTGGCTGCCTGTGCTGCACAGACAGGCAACAGAAGCAAGGCTGCCCTCCATCATCCATCCATCCACTGACTCATTTAATCAGAGTTTATAGAGAATACAGTCATTCATTCACTTAGAAACAAGCTTCTCAGACATGGCTGCATATTAGAATCACCTGGGGAGTTTTTAAAAATTACTGAAGCTCAGGTCCCACCCCCAGAACTTCATCTGATATTTTTCGTGGGAAGAATAATAAGAATATCATTTTTAAGCATAGACTTTGAAGAGTTTTTGCTAAGAGATTTATTGAGAAATAATTTACATACCATAAAATTCACTCATTTAAAGTGTATAATTCGGATTGTTGGTTTTTTTGTTGTTGAGCTGTATGAGTTCTTTGTATATTTTGGATATTAACCCCTTATCTGATATATGGTTTGCAAATGTCTTCTCCCAATTGTTAGGTTGTCTTTTCATTTTGTTGATGGTTTCCTTTGCTGTGCAAAGCTTTTTAGTTTGATGTAGTCCCATTTGTTCATTTTTCTTTTGTTTCCCTTACCTGGTCAGACATGATACTTGAAAATATGCTGCTAAGACCGATGTCAAAAAGAGTACTGCCTATGTTTTCTTCTAGACGTTTCATGGTTTCGGGTCTTGCATTCAAGTCTTTAATCCATTTTGAGTTGATTTTTGTGCATGGGGTAAGGGAATGGTCTACTTTCATTCTTTTGCATGTGGCTGTCCAGTTTTCCCAACACCATTTATTGAAGACGTGGCAAAAGATCTGAACAGAGATTTCTCCAGAGAAGATATACAGATGGCCAACAGGCATATGAAAAGATACTCAACATCATTATCTATCAGGGAAATGCAAATCAAAACTACAATGAGGTATCACCTCACTCCCGTCAGAATGGCTATAATTAACAAGACAGGAAACAACCACTGTTGGAGAGGATGTGGAGAGAAGGGAACCCTTGCTCACTGCTGGTGGGAGTGAAAACTGGTGCAGTCACTATGGAAAGCAGTTTGGAGTATCCTCAGAAAATTAAGAATAGATCTACCATATGATCCAGCTATCCCACTGCTGGGTATTTATCCAAAGAACTTGAAAACGCAAAGGCATAAAGATATCTGCACCCCTATGTTCATCGCAGCATTATACACAATAGCCAAGACTTGGAAGCAACCCAGGTGCCCATCAAGGGACGAATGGATAAAGAAGATGTGGTGTATATACACAATGGAGTACTACTCAGCCATAAGAAATGATGAAATCCGGCCATTTGTGCCAACATGGATGGTCCTTGAGGGTATTATGCTGAGTGAAATTAGTTAGAGGGAGAATGTCAAATACCATATGATCTCACCATAAGTAGAAGATAAAAACGACAAACAAACGCATAGCAATGGAAATTGGATTGGTGATTACCACAGGGGAAGTGGGGGAGAGCAAAAGGGGTGATAAAGCTCACATGGGAGGGGATGGACTATAAGTAGTCTTTGGGTGGTGAACATAATGCAATGTACACAGAATTCAAAATATATTACGATGTACATCCGAAAATTATATAATGTTATAATCCAATGTTACTGCAATTAAAAACATAAATAAAAAATAAAGTGTATAATTCAATGGCTTTTAGTACATTCGCAGAGTTGTACAACCATCGCCACAACCAATTTTGGAACATTTCCATCAACCCCAAAAGAAACTCCAACCTGAGACAACCCCAGCCCTGACTCATGCTAGCTGTGTTACCTTGGGCAATTTATTTAACCTTTAGTATTTTATTCCTTAACTGTAGGATGTGGTTAATAATAACACCTTCTTACTTGGTATTATTGTGAAGATTAAACAAAATAATGCAAGTAAAAAAAGGCAAGAAACCCCTGCATGCCTTAGCTATCACCCTACAAGCCCCATCCCCATTCTAGCCATAGGTAAATTTGAATCTACTTTCTGTCTCTATAGATTTACCTATTCTGGACATTTCATATTAATGGAATCATATAAAATGTGGCCTTTCATGTCTGGCTTCTTTCACTTACCACAATGTTTTCAAGGTTCATCCATATTGTGGCACAGATCAGTGTTTCAGTCATTTTTATGGCCAAATAATATTCCATTGTATGAATACACCACATTTTGTTTATCCATTCATCAGTGGATGAACATTCACATTGTTTCTACCTTCTGACTACTGTGAATAACGCTTATACAAACATTTGTGTACAAGTCTTTACATGGACATGTGTTTTCAACTTTCTTGAGAATATACCTGGGGTGGAATTGCTGGGTCAAATGGTAACTCTATGTTTAACTTTTTGAAGAACCTCCAGAACATTTTCCAAAGTGGTTGCACCAGTAATGTATGAGGTTTCCAATTTCTCCACATCCTCACCAACACTTTTTACTTTCTGTCTTTTTGATTATAGCCCTTCTAGTGGGTATGAAGTGGTATCTCATTCTGGGTTTGATTATCATTTCCTTTACGACTAATGATGTTGAACATCTTTTCATGCACTTATTGGCCCTTTGTTTATGTTCTTTCGAGAAATGTCTCTTCAATCCTTTCCCCCTTTTTAACTGGGTTATTTGTCTTTTTATTATTGAGTCATAAATATTCTTTATATATTCTAGACACAAGTCCTTTATCAGATATATGATTTGCACATATCTTTTCCCATTCTGTTGTATGTGTGTTCATTTATTTGATAATGTCCTTTAATTAACGTTTTAAATTTTGAAAAAATCTAATTTATCTATTTTTTCTTTTATCACTCATGCTTTCAGTGTTACATTAAATAATTTATTGCCAAATTCAAAGTCATGAAGATTTATCCGTATGGTTTCTTCTAAGAATTTTGTAGTTATAGTACTTACATTTATGTCTTCGATCCACTTTGAGTTAATTTTTGTATATGCTGTGAAGTAAAGGTCCAACTTTGCTTTTGCATGTCTCTATCCAGTTCTTTCGGAACCATTTGTTGAAGAGACTACACTCTCTCCCCATTGAATAGTCTTGACATCCTTGTCAGAATGAATTGACCATAGATGTATGGGTTTATCTCTGGACTCTGAATTCTATCCCATTGATCTATATGTCTATCCTCATGCTAGTAACACGCTGTTTTGATTACTGTAGCTTGTTAGTAAGTTTTGAAAAAGGGAAGAAGGAGTCCTCTATTTTGTTGTTCTTTTTCAAGATTGTCTTGGCTACTCAGGGTTCCCTGCAATTCCATATGAATTTTAAGATCAACGTGTCAATTTCTACAAAGAAGCCAGCTGAGATTCTGATTCTTATTTAATTGGTTATTCTAAAAGATTTACTGAACAATTATTGTGGATAAGGGACCTGCCAGGTGCTGTGGATACAGCAGTAAACACAACACAGTGCCTACTTTTGGGTAATGTATAGTCCAGCAGTCACTCAAGGATATTTATAGGGAACCTAAGTAGGATGCCAGACACACGATTAGGGTCCATTTTACCCCAAGACATGGCTCTAATTTGGCTCTGTTTAATTCTCTCCCTAGAGTCAACAAGAGAAGAAAGGAATCACGTTGGATGGAAGGAACAGTGGGCATTTTACAAACAAGGAGCACCAGTTTCGAAGGAAGAAAGGGTTCTGGTCAGTCCTCACATCACATAAAATACACCGAATTTAAGACTCCAGTTACTTATTTAGCAGTTCTTGGGACTTCAGCACTGCACTGGGTACTTCATTGAATACGAAGGAGGGAGAGAAGCAGGAGAAAGAGAAGAAGAAAAAAAGAGAAAGGAGAGAAATAAGAGAAAGGAGGAAAAAATATTTTGAGCTCCTACTGCGTGCCAGATGCTACAAAATGTGCATTTATATACTTCATATTATTTTTTTTACTTTTTCCAGATTTATTGAGATACAATTGATATATAACATTGCGTGAGTTTAAGGTATAGAACATGATGATTTGATACATGTATATATTGTGAAATGATTACCACAATAAGATTAGTTAATACCTCCATCACCTCACATAATTACCTTTTATTTTTGTGGTGAGAACATTTAAGATCTGCTATTTTAGCAACTTTCAAGTATATACAAAAGTATTGTTAACTATAGTCACCACGCTGTATATATCATTATTTTAAAAGAAATACGGCATGAGCTTCCTAACCTGGAAGAGCCCAGCTATATCCTAGTTGGGGAGATGAGCACAAAACAACCACAGAATGATACCTACCATCTATTAAGCAATCATATGAAATTGTCAGGTACAGGCTATTAGCGTAGGTGCCCATGGAAGAAAAAGGCCAATATAGCTAGAAGAGGAAGGAAAGGTACCTGGCCATCTGCTTTGGTTCCCTGAATCCACATTTGATAAGACATAGGCTTTCAATTGGCAGAGGAGTGGGGCTTCCAGGAAGCAGAGGAGCAGGAAAAAGCATGTGCAATCAGAAACCATTAATTAAGAACGTGCTACAGGACAGGCACTATCTTAAGCACCTTATACCTCACTACATTCTCGGACCACTCCCGTAAGGTATGTGCTATTATATTCATTCTACAGATGAGAAAACTGGGGATTAGAACAGTAAACTGTCCAAAGTCACACAGACCAGAAGCGGTAGAGCTAAAATCGGACTGCAAATGTATTTAACTCTGTCAAATTGCCTCAAGGTTGATAGAATGAAGAAGCCTCTGGGGGTCAGAGGCAAAAACAAGAACAGTAGAGCTTGTGGTCAGTTTGTTTCATGACCCTGGGTGGAGCCACACACCTGCTGATTGCTGATTCCACTATCCTTGAGATCTGACCTTTACAATTCCTGGTGGCTTCAAAATGACTCTCCAACAGAAACACCACAGGGTCAGATTCACCCAAAAAGTACACCCCCATGGGTCATAGGTTTGTCCAGAATCAGAAAGGAGCAACCATGGCAGGAACTCTAGAAAACACTGCATCATGGGACTTTGCTCAGTGTTAGAGGAGACCGTTCCTCCCCAGTCCTATTGTCCAGGACAAGAGCGTTGCCCTAAATGCTCCTGATCTCTCTCTACCTCCTTCACCTACTGTCCGAGGAGATCTTAACTGGATGGTAAAAATGAGAGAGAATAAACAAAACAGGCTGGACTTGGCTCCTCCTTCTTTCCTCTTTGGGAGTCAGCCTACCTTCTGAGAGCACATTTTTGGCCAGGCTCCAAATTCAGCATTGAAGGTGCTGCCCTGGCAGGATACATCTGTGGTAGTCCAGGGCCTGTTGTAGCTGGATAGGTACATCTCTCTCACCTTGTAGTTCAGTTAGCAAGCCCGTTTGACCCTCACACTTAGCTATCTCCCCCACGCTAGACTCTATCAGGAAGAAAGGCAATGTTTCATACTCCATCTGCTTTACAATTCAATTGCTTCAGAACTTGGGTAGGGAAGCAGGTGCTATTTATTTCTTCCCTCAAAATCTCAACTTCCCAACTGCTTCAGCTCCCACACTCTGAAAGTAGCCACTGAATTAGCGGGCTCTCCTGTAAGTCCACAGGTGAGGCTCTAGGGCAGAGAGAAGACTAAGAAACACAGTCCACGTTTCCTGAAAGCCCAGACCACACTAACGTCTGGGGCCACAGGGAAGTCGGATTAATAAGGCATTCAACAAAATCCTCTTTAGCCTGTGTTTTGGTGAGGAAACATAGTGTAGTATCTTAAGCTCCAACTCTGGAGCTAGAATGCCTGGGTCTGAATCCCAGCCCATTATTAGCTGTGTGACTTTGAGCAAGTTATTCTACTTCTCATTGCTTAGGTTTCCTCTTGTGGAAAATTAAATGGGTTGTTATGAAAATTAAATGTGTTAATGAATGTAAATTGCTTAGGACAGTGCCTGGCATGTAGCAAGTACTGTATCAGTGTTCATTAGCATTGTCAGTGGATGGATTCTGCAGATGAATCTATTCAGTAAGAGTTGGCCCCTGCTGCAAAAAGTGACAATCACTCATTCCTGAAGAAATTCAAAAAATATTCTTGCTCACTGTCAGTACTGATGACAACCGTGAAAGCAGGAGAGCTTAGGTCAGATCAGTAATTACTACTCACCACAGAGGTAGGTTCAAGACTCAAATGAATGAAATGGTTCATTACTCTTCTCTGCTTAGATGGTCAATCCAGACCGTCCATCCTCTACTGAGATGGAATCTAGGATCCAGGACCTGTTCTCAAATCTTGTTGAGTTGGTATTTGAGGAGAATCATTGTCAAATTAAACTGTGATTTCAACTAATAGCCTATTATTCCAAAATGGTATTTTCTTTGTCTAAAAACAAAAACAAGGGTACATCCTTTACAGTTAAGGTAAAAATGAACATTTATCCTGTGCCTACCCGGTATTCAATTTTTAATTCATACATTTCCCTCTACCTCTTGGAACTTTGCATGTTACAACAAAACTCAGAGCTTTCAGATTGTACAGCCTTTGATTAAAATTAAATCAGACATTGTGCATGTGTGCGTGCATGTGTGTGTGTGTTTATCTATCTTCAAAAACAGGTGAACTGTTCTATGTATCCTTGAAGCATTCCTGCTTTTGGAAAGAACTCTAAGATAAGGACTTTTGAAGGTTGTTTGGACGTCATCAAGTTTCTAAGCAAAGGTACTGCTAGTAATAGCCAACAGTTCTCCAGTGTCTGCTATATGCCAGGCCTAGTGCTGCATGCATATCTCATTTGATCCTCATAACAACGCCACGAAGTGGATACCATTGTGAGATCAACACTTGACATATGTGAAAATTGAAGCATAAAGAGGTTAAGTAAATCTCCCAAGGTCACAGAGCTAGCAAGTGACAGAAGGGAGACTGAAATCCAGCCTCTCCTACACCGCCCTCTGTCACCAGTGCTCTTCTTTTCCATTCAGATGGGACCTGGCTATGTGCGCTCTGGCCCTTTGCTAGGCACAAAGGGCTTAGGAGACAGACAGAGTGCTTTGTTAAGCACAGAGAGTAAAGGTTGGCTTTAAGGGAAGAGGAAAGAAAGATGTGGCTGGCCCTTACCTACCAAGTCTCTCACTTTATCCAACAAATATGCATGGAGAGTCAGCAATGTTCCAGACACTGTGTGCAACCCCCAACACCAAATGTCCTCCTCTCTGCTAAACTGTCTCTCTTGTCCTTAACAAACTCATTTCAAGACTTTTCTTCAGGGATGCTGAACCTAATTCAACTCATTCAACTCTGCTGAGCATGCTCTCAATACCCCTCTTTACTCTGTATGCTCCCACAGCAGCATAGAGGACTATGCACACAGTAAGAATTCACCAAACGCAGATGGATGGCCCAGTCCCTAAATTAAAAGTGAGGAAGAGTTCATTGTTAATTCTATGCAGAGGCAACAGTCCTGGATGAAGGAGAGGGCAGCCAGGCGGTTCGGGTATCAGTCAGGGACATGGCTTTAGAGTCAAGCAGACCCGAGTTTGTACACTGGCTTCGCCACTTATAGCTGCATGAGTTTGGGCAAGTTTCCTTAACCTCTCTCCACCTCAGTTTGCTCATTTGTGAAATGGGGATGATAACAACAAAGCTCTAACAGTGCTGCTATGAGAATTCAATGATAAGTTGCATGTTATTCACATCGCATAGAACCTGGCATATAAAAACCACCCAAAGGGAGTCACTCTTACCATTGATATGATTGAATGAAATGCCCACAGGCCCTTCTCAGGAACACACCCCAGGCAGGTGAGCTGTCTGGCATCCTTGGGGGAGGCACAACATAGAAGGAGGGCACAGAAATTGATGGGGTACAGATGCCCTGGCCACCACCTGACCAGAAGTAAGTGTTTCTGAGCTCTACGGTTCACCAATGACTGCACAGCCAGAACACAGCCCAGGGTATGCACAGATACAACTCTCAAGCTCCCACCACCTCCAAAAGACGAAAGCAAACATGTCAACTCCTGGGAAACCTCCTTCTACCAGTAATGTCAATAGTTTCTGTGTTCCTAGGAATGGTGCACAAGTGAACTCCATGAAGCAAGCCCCATAGTGGGGCTAAGCGTTTATATTGTGATTCTAATACTTTCTCAGGCATCAGTCCCTGAAAGCCAAGGCTGTCGAGGACTATTCCTGCCTCATTGCATTTAAGCTGCCTACTCCCAGCTATGAGGGGCAGCCATCAGCTCTAGAATCTCCTCCTGACGACTCACACTGTGCTTGGCTGCACAGCACTGGCCACAGAGTAACAGCAAGAGTAGGCGGTCACCAACTCAGCTGGTCCTTGGTATCCATTCCTTTTCAGCTCATTGAAGTTATTCTCACAACACTCATAACACTCCATCACTGGTTGATGGAGTCTCTGACCAAAACCAGTAACCTAGTGGTCTGTCCACAGTTATCCATGGTGTGTTCCAGTATCAAGTCAACAGTATTGCCTTTAGACCCAGGCAAGAGGCCCTGCCCTAAGGCCTGCACTTTAGATGGCGCTGCTCTGCCTCTCCTCTGGCTGCACCTCTCTTCACAAAGTGAGGAGTCTATGGGGCAAAGGGGACACGCCCACTTGGAGTCCAGACCCCCAGCTTCTAGACGAAAGTCCAGGCAAATAGACCCTGGAAATCTTTGTACAAACAGCATGAAGTCTGTTCCAGGGGCTTATGCAGGCCTCTTCCCTGTGGCTATCCTCCCAGGGGAAGACAGTGCCACTGTTTTACACACCCCAGCCTGTTGGGTGAACCAGGGATAGCTGTTTGGGATGGAGGAATGCTGCACGGAGCTTGGACATACAGTCTGGCACGTTCATGAGCAGGTGCATAAGGCCTCTTATGGGGCAAAAAGAGAGCCAGGGTTAGGAGAAGAGAGTCAGGAGTAGAAATATGGGAGGATAGGGCTGTGCAGGCTACAGGCCAGATGCCTCCATTTGTAACACTGTCCTGTGCCACGCAAATATTAGAAGCAAGACTGCAAGTTGATGCTGCTTCATTCTTATGAATTACATGGAAGAGGCTGAGGGATGGTAGCTTCATCCCCTACCCTCCACAACAAAACACAGCCGGTGGCTCCCTAAGTAGAATTTCCTTTTTGGTAGGAAAGAGTAATCTACAGTGGAATCAGCCATAATGCCGAGATTTTCCAGAATAGGCTTAATTTCAAACAATCTCTCCTAAGTCAGATACGTGTCAGCCCATATGTTCCAATTTAGGGTTCAGTAAAGCGCACCACCTCTATGGCTAGTTCCCTATGTAAGCCCTCCTTCCAGCACCTTTACTCTGTGACTGTCACGGAGCAGATCTGCTTTAACGATGAACTCTAAGCCGCACCCCCGCAACCCCGCCAATGAGAGAGCATCAGTCAACCCTGACCATCCTCATGAGTATCCTAACCTCTGGAACTCTCCTATCTTCTTCACTCACAGTCCAAGCACTTCCCTGTCCTTCATTCAACACTTGATTCCTACCAGGAGGACAGTGCCATTTACTAGTGCCAGATCCCTGTTACCCTGGTGCTCACCCTCCTTGGGGAATGTGATTAGCACTCGACTCTGACTATTAACTTTCACCGTGGGGTTGTTGATCTTTTCCAGGGTAAATCTTGAAGCATAAAACTTCTTTAGTGTCAAACACTTAAACTGGATCAGAGGAAATTTAAACCACTAAAAGCTGATGGTCTTCAGTAAAATAAGACCTCGTTTAAGAATCTGAGCATTGCTAATACTGTCTGCAGAAGCTTATTTAGCGTCAAGTACATTTGAAACGGTGCTTGTTTCATCATGAGCAGCTGCTGAATGTCCTATGCACCACACTTCCTAATAATAAGAAAATCACTCACCTGTTTCTGTACTGAAAAGGCTGACTTATCTGTGAGCAGTCTAGCCAGCGGAAGCCTCAGGGATTCCAGAGAGAAGCAGGAGTTTGCTGATTGGCATTTCATCTAAGTACTAAGGACATCCACCGAAGAGAAGATGCTGAATTGTACCTCTGTTGGCAGGTTGGTAAAAGTCTCTCAAGGTTGAAGCTTTTATAACCCTGTCCTCTTGCCTTCTGCCCCCTGGCCTGCGACTCACCAAATTTTGCCTTTTGGGACACAGTCCTGGCGTTTCTACTGCAAGGCTGGTCACCTCCAGACAAGCCCCGCGTACCAGGCCAGGGTGAGGAAAGAAAGTTCCTTCATTAGTGAGATAGTCATGACTCCAAGCTCACTTCTCAAATCCCCATCTCCTCTCCTACTCTGCTTCCCTAAATCTGCCCCCGCCCTAAACAGTAAGATAAATTAGGATAAATTTGCTTCTGCTCTTGCCATCTCTTAGCACCTAACGTGAGGCTCCCAATTTGCCCCCTCCATGGTACCCTCTTGCCTGTTCTCTCTGTAAAAGCTCTCCAAACCTAAATTCCATTCTCCCTTAAAATGCTCATTATCCTTACTTCCAAATAATCCATACACGTCTCATATTGGGCCCTTTTAGGTGATAAGAACAAATAAGCCAATGTGTACAACATCAGTTATAAGTAGACAATAATAATGCTCTTCCCCCAAGTATCATACCTGGAATTTAACAAGGACTTTCACTATCTTTAGGGGAAAAAACATAATTAGTTAAACATTTACTTAAAGTATCTATAGCTATCTATCTGATATGGTAGCCACTAAATGCTACCTATGCCTATTTTAATTTAAATTAAATCAAAATTTAGCTTCAAGTGGTCAATAGCCACATGTGGCTAGTAGCTACTGTTTTGGATGGTACAGATGTAAAACAGTTTCATCATTGTAGACATTTCTACTAGGCAAGATCGCTCTGCAGGATGACTCTCACGGTAGGACTTTGAGGCATTGTGGTGAGCTAGTAAGGCTGGTAGGAGAGACGTAGGGAGAAAAAGGACCACTGAACCCTTTGTGAGATACCTTTTGCCTGTAAAAAATGTACTATATGCTGCTGCCCAAAAGGACTCAGCCTTTGCCAAAAAGTCATTTTTATGCCCCACCCAACCATAAGGATAAAGAAAGTGACACATAGCTTCCTGGCCCTTGCTTTTAGAAACAGTCAGAACAATCTTCAACTGAGTTTCAACCTTAAGGACATGAAAAATTATAAAGCCATTACTTGTCCCTGCATTGTAGGTTACTAAATCCATGATAAACAATCCTTGGCAAAGTCTAAACAGAAAACTAGCAATCCCAAGAATTCTACTGGCCTCCAGGGACCTCCATGCTCACTGTAGTCACGGTTAGACTACCTAATGTCAAAGCCATCACCTTGGCATTGGAGGACTCTTTGCCTCTACTGCAGACTTGGAGAAAGTCACTAACCTCTATTTACTAAAATAGGGAAATGGCAACTGACGTTTAAGAAAGATTTCCAACCACAAGCGTTGAAATCAATAGGGTGCTCTAGTCAATCCATGGTTAATTAACTAGAAAATTAAGCTCAGCATAATACCCCATCTTGGATAATCAAGATTTTTCTGCAAGCAGAGTGCAGTCAAAAGGTAAACATCAGCTCAAGGTTCAACCATTTGTGTAACTGATTTAGGAACCTTTTACCAATCTCCGAGTTAATGTTATTTCGATTAGTGCTGGTGAGAGAGCAAGCCATAATAGTGGTAGCTACCAAAACTTACTGAGTGATAACTATGCTGCAGACACTATTCTGAGTATTTAGCATCTTTTATTTCATTTAGTCTTCACAACAATCCAATGAGATATGTACTATAATTATCCCTATTTTACAGATGAAAGAACTGAAGCACAGAGAGATTAGGCAACCTGCCTAAGAACACACAGGTGTAAAATCAGAGAGATTGGATTTGAGCTTAGGTGATCTGATGTCAGAGCCTGTGCTCTAAGCCATTGTACTATACTGCCTTGCAACTGTAGGTAACAATGAGTGAGTCACAGAAGCTCCTTGAGGGCTGGCCTTATCTCCAGCTAGCACTTTGCATGGCAAACAGTAGATTCCCACTAAACGTTTGGCGAATGAATAATAGTTAAAATCTATTAAGCACTTCCTATCTCATTTAATCCTCTAAGTAATCCTACTGCTATTATTATAATGTCCAGTTTATCACCCTCAGTTTTTACAGGTGAGGAAAACCAGGCACAGAGAGACCAAGTCACTTGCCCAAGATCACAGAGCTAGAGAATGATGGGGAAAGAATTTGAACCCAAATCTAGATCCACTCTTGAATGAATAAATGAGCTCTTGCAAAATGTATCTTCTGCCCTACCGCACTCTTAAATATTGCTGTGTCAAGTGTGAGCTGAAGCAGCCTCAATATAAGTCTTAGCCCTTCAAGGTAACCGTGAGCTCCTTGAAGCAGAGACCATGCCTGACTGCTCTTTCTCCCAGGCTCTTAACCCAGTACTGAAACAGTGTTCAATAAGCACTTGCTAATTGATTCAGTGCCCTAGTAGGGGCTTAAAGTAGTCTTAAAGCCTGCTGACTGGCTTCCTGTCTTCCCTTTTAGCCTTAAGCAGCATCTCTGGCACTGGATGGACAGCCTGAGAGGCTTGCCTGCCATGAGGGAGTGGTGGAAGTGGTTTACTCCAGCTAGGAGAATTATTTAGTACTGATATTGTTTAGAGTTGCTGAGCCATCATGATAATAAAAAGCAGACTGATTTGGAATTGTTTTTTGCATTATTGGTATTGTTTTCTGAATCTTCTCCAATGTACCCCCTTATTGTCTGCACCTGGGCGCGTAACCCCCACTGCCCTCTGCCCAGCCATAGTATGCCATTGAGGCTTCCTACCAGAAAGAGTTTAGAGGAGCAGGACTGTAATCATTCTAATCAATCACTAGACTTGGAGACCAAAGGCTAGGATTAGAGTCTCAGTTCAGTCAATAAATAAGTGCTCTTGGGTAAGTCGCTAGACTTACCAATGTTCTAATCTGTAAAATGGAGTTATCATTGCCCGCTCACACACCCGGTCCAAAGAGCAGAATAAAATGATGATACCGATATGCTACATAAAGTAAAGGAATAGTAACTTTCGTTCTTCACTAAACTAGTGGTCACTATTTTGCTGGCTTACGCTTTAGCCCTCCTTTTGCTATTCACAGAATCACTTGGGTTTTTTTTTTAAAGAATAAAAGCTTTTACTAAAGTAAAGCAAAGAAAATCCCTGGTTCAAGCTGGCTCGGATTTATCCTGAGTAAGAACCACAGAGCCCTTAATAGAGAATGTTGGCAAATATCAGTGCAATGCCTTAGCCACCTCTCCCCATTATAGCTAAAGAGATCCACCACCACAGCTGAGGGACTTAGGCCAGAAAACAGACTGACAAGGTTGAGTGTGAAGAAGGAAATTCTACTTAGCCAGAGGCCCCAGGGCTTCTCTCAGTCATCACTGCCTAGCATGCAGCAGTCAGAGGCAAATCGGCTTTTTTTTAAAAATAATACCAGCAATAGCAGGGGGTTCAAAGGAAGTGGAGAAGGGTGGCAGGGTGTGGTTCCCCTGGAGATTTCTTCACTAGCATATAGAATTGGTGCAAACACCTCAGTCATCTTCATGTACATCTTCCACGACAGCTGACAGGGCTGCTCTGTTGAAGTTAATTCCAAAGAAAGAAGTCCATGTATCATCATATTAGAAAATATTCCCAAGGCTTACCATCAGTGACTAATGCGGAGACGCATCAAAATGCCTTTGTTTCTGATAAAAAGCAGTCAATCTAGAGATGACATTTCAATGAAAACTGACGTCTCAAAGTTTAATTTGGCTCCACAAATGGGTGAGTGTTCATCAAACAGCTTTGTTTCTCTCTCACATACCATAGATGGTTGCCTCAGAGTAAGGCCCCCGGCAGCACTTCATGGCTCTGGACACTGCTATTAGAAATTCATAGAATATAGAGGCCAAGGACCTTTGAACTCATCAAGTCAAGTCTTGTCAAATTATGGAGGAGAAAAATGAGGTCCAGAAAGTTTAACTGATAAATCCAAACTCAGTGACAGACGGGACTAGAAGCCAGGTCTTCTGATAATCAAGTGAGTACAATTTTACTAAAACACATGGCCTCATTCTTTCTTTTGAATTCTCTGGTAAAGCTACTACCTTGATTGGTCAGACTGGCAATTCTAAACCCCCTCTCACTTCACCACATTCTTACATAGATCATTTTTAATTATATGTTTGACAGGTCATTTAAAACAAATTTTTTTCCTCTCAGATCAAGTTCCCATTAGTACCAAATACAATCCCAGTTTCTCCCACCAGTCAAAATTATAAGCTCATGCTAATGTTCATTTAAGTAGGTCATAATTTAGAAGGCAAATATACCACCTCTAAAAAGAAAGAGAAAGATACCCAGATTATTCATTTTTATTCTTTGAATGATCCCTGACAGATACCATATCATTCATAGTGCACGGAATTGGGGATTCAATGTATTTTAAAGAACCTGTTGTACGTAAGAGGAGGTGCTATAGTTCAATATTCCTTTGGTTGTATACAGTTAATCTCTCTTTGAAACTGTATTGGTATGCAGTAAGTTGGTGTTAATTGTGGGGATTTTTAGCTGTATAAAGTCCCATACTTACATCACTTTATTCCTGACTGTTTCCTGGAAATCCAAGCCTGGACTATCTCTGTACGAGAGGGTTGATTTATATTTGACAATGAATGAAAACACAATTTCATTCATACATACTGAGGGTTGTGCCCACTTTGAATGCATATCACAATCTCTAGAAGGTTGTTTCCAAGCCATGGATTGCCCTACAGGGAATCTGATACGCCTCTTGAGGGAGTGAGTACTCCTGCTAGGTGATAATCACGGTGTTCGAAGAGTCTAGTTACCCACTGAAATAGTATGGAGGCAGAAGAAAAGGTTGATCACTACCAATATTACACTTTATATTTTCCAAACCATTTTTAATGAGAATGACTAACATTTCTTGAGCATTTACTACATGCCAGATATGGTTCTAAATTTTTTTGACATGTATTTAATTCACTTAAATCCCAGACATACCCTATGAGGTAGGTATTACTATTTTCCTCATTTTACTGATGAGAAAACTGAGGCAGAGAGAAACGAAATCATTTGCCTCAGGTCACAAAGAGTCAAGATTGAACCACAGCGGGCTGAAATCAAAGTCCTTCTTGACCCCACCTTCATCTCCGCCATCCTAATTCCCTCCCCAGACATAACCTGAGTCACCTCTTTGGTGTGTAACTTTCCAAAACTCATTCTATGCATTTATATGCATAGGCATGCACCCATAGAAAATAAATATTTTTGTTTTATTCCTTCTTGTCTACATAACTCGTACTGTCTGGTGTTCTTTCTCCTACTGCCTCTTGAAGAAGGGTAAGTTAAACACTATTTTAAAATGATCCAGAAACTTGTTTTAGATATCATCTTTCTCTCATGGAGTATGTCGAGACCCTTAAGAATTTGCAGTTCCGTGATTTACAAAAGATCTGAGCTAAACCTGGAGCTGGAAAACACAGCTTTAGACCAGTACTTCTTCTCAAAAACAGCTGCACTTTAGAATCACCTGAAGAGCTTTTAAAAAGAACTGATGCCCTAGCATGACACCAGGCCAACTGAGTCAGAACCACAAGAGACAGAATCCAGCATCAGTATTTCTTAAAGGCTCTCCAAGTGACCCTGACGTGCAGCCAGAGCTAAACACTGCTAGTCTAGGGCAGGGGTTGGCAAACTATGGCCGTTGGGCCAAATCCAACCGGCCACCTGTTTTCCTACGACCCACAAGCTGAGAACAGTTTTTACACTTTTAAATGGTTGAAAAAAAGATCAAAAGAATAATAATATTTCCTAACACATAAAAATATATAAAATTCAAATTCGTGTCTATAAATAAAGTTTTATTGGAATACAGCCACACCCATTCATTTATGTATCATCTATGGCTGCTTTTGTGCTACTAATGCATAGCTGCGTAATTCTAACAGAGACCCTATGGCCTGCAAAGCCTAAAACACTTACTATCTGGCCCTTTACAAAAACAAATTTCTGACTCCTGGTTGTGGCCTTTCTTAGACATCCACCTTCACATACGCTGTAATCTCAAAAGGAACAGGGACACCATTTTCCAACTGAGGGGTTCTAAACCTGGCTCATGGCCTTCCTTGGGATCACTCCATGAATGGAATTATGAACAAAATTTTGAATGGGTTTGGATTTTTCTGGGGAAAGGATCTATAGCAGGAGCAATTTCTTCACAAATTTTCCCAGATAATGAGTAAGCCTGACTGCCTAAGTAAAAGACGGAAAGTGGTCAGAGGTGGGTTGAAAATGAGTGGAAACTGTGATGAGATATTAAAATAAAGTTGGACCAGATTCAAACTGTTAATATCTGCTAATTCAAAATAGAAACACCTCAAAGCCTAGGCATCAGTCTAAATGTCACCAAATTTCCTCATCTGGGCAAAGGGAATGATCAATTCCAATTCCAGAAGTGTTATGAGGACCAGGGCAGATTATGGGTGTTAAAATGCTTAGAAAAAAGAATAAAGCATGATAACTAATAATTTCTGTTTAAAGGTTCATTTCCTTTAATTATAAAAAAGGCGTATCAGATCTAGGGAAAAAAAGAAATCGGAGGGAAAACAGAATATCCAGAGGAGCTCTAGGCAATAATTCACTTGGACTGTGGCATTAGGGCTGCAGATGTGATTTTCCAAATATTTGGAAAGTTGTCTAAGAAATATACAGACATCGTTGGCCTAGGGCCCCTGATGACCACATTCAACCTGTTTCTGGAATTCCCTGAAGGTTTTAATAGGAAAAGTTTCTTGCAGGCCCTCACCAGTAACTCTGGGAAAGAGTTAAATGTCCATGCTTTTCTTCAAGTCTCTTTCAAATAGCGTGGAAAACATCTTTCCTCTTACCTGTTCCCCCCAAAAAAGCAAGCAGACAAAAGAACAAAAAAGGAGATTCTCCATCCCAGAAAAGATGGCACACTGATTTCAGGAAAAAGCATTCTAATATGGTTGGCATATCCAATTTTTTCAAAATGTTTGCTGTGTTTAGACTTTTTAATAGAAAGAGCTCACTATATGAGTGATTTCATAGACAGTGTGTGTCTGGGGCAAGACTTGTGAATGTCAGTTCTTTAAGACCCACCATGTCAGAATGCTTCTCATATATAAATTTTATCATGGGCATGTAACACCACATGCTTGCCTTGTTTAACCCCATCCACTGGAACTGTGACCCTCCAGTCACAAGAATCCAAGAGTCTTGGCAACCTCAGCTCAATAGGAAGGAAGAGCTGCTGGGCCAGTCTCTCTGTGCATATGGCTGTGGGATGTTTACATTGTTTCAGGCTCCTTGACCTGCACTGTGATTCTCAGATGCAGGTTGCCTAAGGGGACCCTCACAGCTTCAATCTTTCCCCTAGTAGCTCACTCATGCCCACAAATAAATTCCTAATGAAAATCTGTCTCAAGTTAAAATTTTAAAAAGCCCACTCCTGAGGTTCCTAGGAGATTTATGGTATGTATGTGCTAAACTTTGTTATTGCTCAAGTAAGACAAGCAAAATCGGCACATGGCTCATTAAGAAAAACCAAATGGTATAGATGTTAGCATTTTAATTATGGGCGGGCTTTCAGATTTCACAGAATGGCCTATTTAAAATCAGTCGTATGCAATACAAGGTGAATTTACAAGGAGTTTCCTTTAATTGGGTCGCCTCATTCTTGGACCATACCTGGGGAAGGGAACAATTAAGGATCAAGGTTTCACTTCACAAGTGGTTTTGGGAGGTGATCTCCTTACTTTATAGTCATAATTCGCACACCCGGTCATTGAGGAGAAATCTAAGAGCAAGGAGCTTTTCTGAAGCCCATACCATTTTCTATTCTGATCCACTGCAAATGTTCTCTCCCCAAGGCACAGGAAGGACACATGGAGCGCATCTTGGCTACAACATATGGTGCTGAAACAGCAAGCTGATAAGTCTTTAGCAGTACTTGACAGTGGTAAGAGATCAATTATTGTCACATAAATATTAAAAAGCTCCCCTAGTACTCTGTTGGAATGAGAGTATATTTAACCATGATAACTACCTCCCTGTTAATAGCAACCGAATTTGCCTGAGAAAGAAAATGTCACCCCATCAGGTGAAGTTCAATTAAATGCTCAGTTGGTCCAAGGTTGTGTTGTTGCTACTGCTGCTTCCATCTGTAATGAAAGCCAAAATATGAAATAAGTACCTATTACCTTCCCCGGGGACCATGATTTAGGAACTTTCTGGAGACTGCCCAAGGTGGGTTTTGTCAGGGAAACTCTGACCTCCGAAATCCTATAAGGAGATCAAACCTTGGCCCTGGAAGCTGAAGCACAACCTCTTTTGCTCTTGAGGTTCCAAAAGTTCTTCTGTAGCCGATTCCAGCAATCAAACCCACCAGCAAGCATTGACTGAGTGCAACCTGATGATTAACTCAAGCCCTACTCCCCAAAGCCCAACCTTCTCCTGGGAAGCATTGGGGGAGATAATAAAGGAAAAAGAATTATCCAGGAGGTGGAAACTTCCAAGATTCAGATGCTTACCTAATCTCTTATGACTGCAAGAGAATCACGTGGTCTGGAGAGCTCAGGTGCAGAATTTCTAGGTCAGGTCACTGGGAAATAACTTCCCATTTCTCCAAAGCTAGAATAGCAAGGCATTCCCTGAAAACTGAGTGCGTCTCCCCTGATTTTAGTTGTAATTCAGATTATAGTGCACTCACAAAACACCCCAGCTCCAAAGAGAATAACACTTCCTGCTTACTAAATCAAGAAGAGAAATATTTTAATTATTCAAGTGTGTGCAGTTGTGCACAGAACAGGTGGGAAGGCATTCAAAGCATCAAGAGATTCTTGACAGAGATGAGAAATAAATGCCAACACACAGTTGTAGAAAGGATATTTATATGGTATAATAACAACCTTTGTCTGTAGGGTCAAGAGAAGAAAACCCTTTCTCTGAACTGAACAGGAGAGAGCAAAGCAGAGTGGGTAATAGTTAATAGCATGTGCACTGGAGTCCGACTGCCTGGGTTCAAATTCTGGCTCTGCTACTACTTGAGCAAATCACTTAGCCTTCCTGTGCCTCAGTTTCAGTTTAAATTTAAAATAAAAAATGTTTCAACCCTCAACTCTAGAATTCATCTTTAAAGAACAGCAGCTCCCACCATTTTAAGTCCGCTATCTGCCTCTCCATTTCTCTGGGCAGAAAAGCTCAAAGACTTACAAGCAAAGATTTAGCTTTGCAGGGGTGCCAGATACTGCAAGGAAGGCTGAGGTTGAGCCCTTTGAAAAGATAAACCTTTACCCCCATTTTCAATGGGTTTTGGAGCATGGCTGCAGCTCAGTATCAAATGTTGTCAGGGTGGACCCACTCCATTGCTCTGGCTGGGAGTGTGGTTTCTCAAGGAGCTCTCCTGAGGAGCAGGCTCTCCTCGAGCTGGCAGAGATAGGGAAAGACTATTCATTTCTGGGAGTGTTATTAATTGTTTTGACACCTGCCTTTGGCGTCTGCACCTTTTAGTGTAAATAAATTACTGGGTAGGGCCAGAGCGTTGCCTGCCACAAGATGATTTGAAGAAGCGGTGCCTTGGTGAAGCCGCCCGCGTAGCTCTTCCCAACAGCCCCTCCGCATCAAGAACACATTTTTCTCCCTGTCCCCACCACCCTACTCTTTTTTTAATGAGAAAAAAAAGAAACCTGTCTTTTCTTCATATTCTCATCCCAGCTGGTGTTTATTCCCTCTCCCTCTCCCTTCCCCCTCACCCACTTAGGGGAAAAACGAAAGGAAAAGTAGTTTCTAAGCAGTTAAAAGAATGCCTTGCTCTGTGGTAAGGTCAACAATTTGGGTAGGAGGGGCTAGAAAGGAAGGAGAATTCAGTGAAACCACCAGGAGTGAGTAATAGGCATTGGACTGAATGCAACCTCTCTGGCCCTTCCGCCCACATTTGAGTTGTTTGTGCTTCTATATTTTATCTCATTTTGAGCACACGCCCTCAGAGGTCAGGGATGTGGCTTCTTTACCCTGTGACCAGCTCCTAGCGAACTCATGGTAATAAGAGCTAACATTTGCTGAGTGCTGACTATACGCCAGGAATGGAGATAATGTACATATATTACCTCTTCCAATCCTCACAACAGCCCTCTAGGATCAGTGCTCATGATCCCTCTTTGACAGATGCCGAAACCGAATCCAAGAGAAGTGTGCTGCCCAAGGTCAGACAGTGTGTAAGAGGAGGAGGCTCCATGGAGGAGCATGCGTGGGTAACTATGTCTCAGACTGACTGGTTTAGCTGTTGTTAGGTCCCATCTGAGTTCATCATGAGCACGAGCCTTCGGAGGGCAGGCTGCAGTTAGTCCTCCACTAGTGGCTAGCTTATTGAAGGCGCCCGAATAATCCTTCTCGTGCCTGGGAACAGCAGAGCTATTCCTTAGAATTTCGTTAGTGGATTTAGAAAAGGCCGTTAATTCTGAGCAAGTTACTCTCCTCCCGTGCGCCTGAAAATGAGAGGTGAGTGATGAGCTGGACACAATTATTCTGAGATAAGGAACAGCCCTTGGTATGAGAAGAGTCTTAAATTCCCCACAATATAAAGTGAAGAGAAACATAATAAGCAAAATTATGAAGCCATTTGAAAAAATAGGGAGAGTAAATTTAGTGCTCATGAGTGTGAGGAACTCAACAGGATGATCTGGAGCAGACCACTGAGTTTCACAACTCAGACTCTGCCAATCTCCTCCGTAAATACCCAGACTATTCCAGGCCTGCTTCCTCTCTGGAGCAGATGCTACCAGTCTCAGAACATCATGGGAGCAGAGATGTAATAGGCAAGAGAGGCAAAAGACAGCGTGGTGACACCACTGCACATTCATTTAGGCCTTTATAGTTTGCAAAGTGCCATCGCCTGCATGATCTTGTTTGCTCCACTTATGTTGGGGGCCAATTAGTAGCAACCCCATTTTCCACAATAGGATCACGAGACTCCATACGGCGACTGGACATGCCTCAGCTCCCATGGCTACTAAAGAAACAGAACTGGGGTTTGAAACCAGGTCAGCTGACTCCAAATCCTTGCATTTCCTGATAACATGATGTAAGAACAAAGAATTTGGTTTTTGTTTTGTTAACGTGCACCAGAGTATTCCCAGATACCAAAGAACATCTCATTTCCAATGTAGATATTAAGGGCCTGGCACCTACCCTGAGAAGGCACATACTCTTACTGGGTATGGTTAGGACACTTCTGGGACATGTACCATCCAGCCAAACCTTGTTCAATCTCTGGCTCCGGTCTTCCTCTTCTCTTAACACCTAGAGAAGCTGAGTACAGAAGTGTCTCTCTCCATGCACTTTTGCACATAAACTCTACTTGATTCAGTACTTATGCTCCATCTCACTGGGTCCGATGTTGTTTCACATATGCGTCCTATCTCTCCAGACAGATTGAAAGCTCTCATGTGTTTTGCTACTGTACCCAGGATTGTGATGACCACACAAATGACTGATAAAGTATGTATTTTCCTAGTAATTAACATATCTATGTTCACATTGTAGTTAACAAGGAGGTGAGCTGTAGACCCTCAGCAAATCCAGAACAAAGTAGAAGATCAATAATGACACTGAAAATCACAGCTGTTTACTGAGCACCTACCATATATGCCAGGGATTGGGCTAGGAGCTTTATGTGCATTATCTCATTTAATCTCCTAACAATTTTATAAGGTTGATACCGTTACCATTTCTAATCTGCAGAAGAAACTAAATCCTAGATCAGTGGTCCTCAAACTTGTTGATCTCAAGAACACTTTACACTCATAAAAATCATGGAGGACCCCCCAATGAGCTTTTGTTTATGTGGGATATATGTATCTTAATATTTAGCATATTAGAAATTAAAACTGAAGTTTTAAAACCCAAGAACACACAAACACACATTCCATTAGCCATCAGAGTGATGACATCTTCACTCATCCTGGAGCCTCTGGAAAACTTCACTGTAACTTGGTGAGAGAATGGAAGTGAAACAGGAAAATAACATCTTGGTATTATTATGAAAATAGTTTTGACTTCATGGACCTCCTTGGATCCTGAGACTACACTTTGAAAATTGTTGGCCTATAGGATTGAATGAGTGTTCAAAAATCACTCAAAAAACGATCAGATTTGAACCACGGCAGTGTGAGTCCAGAGGCCTGCTCTTTTGGGGGGGTAGGGGTGAGGAAGATTGGCCCTGAGCCAACATCTGTTACCAATCTTCCTCTTTTTGCTTGAGGAAGATTGTCGCTGAGCTAACATCTGTGCCAATCTTCCTCGATTTTGTAGGTGGGACACTGCCAGAGAATGGCTTGATGAGCTGTGTGTGGGTCCGTGTCTGGGATCCAAAACTGCCAACCCCAGGCTGCCAAAGCGGAGCATGCGAACTTAACCACTATGCCACCAGGCCGGCCCCCAGAGGCCCTGCTTTTAATCCCTGAGTTATATTGTCTCCCTAAAAGAGATTTCTTTGGTTTGCTCTCTAGTCACGGAGGAAAGGGGTAGCTACATTCCCTAGGGAGCAATTATCATGGTGGCAATGAGTATAAATTTAGGGCAGCCTAGTGGCACCCTGCATTCTTTGCTCAGCTGGGGGTGGGTGATTGTCCAAGGTCCTTGGACTTTCCTTTTGTCTGCCCTGAGGATGCAGCAAGCATCTTGCCTGGACCCTTGACAGCCCTCCCTCTTCTCTACAGCCTCTTCCCTTTCTCCCCATGCGGTGGTGAAGAGAGGGGGCTCTACTCCTTACTGGCGGCGTGACCCTGGATAAGTGACTCAATCGCTCAGTCTCAGTCTTCTCACCCGTACAAAAGAGATGCGAATAATACCTATCTCACAGCAGTGGTTTAGAGGACTAAATAAGACAACACATGCAACACTTTTAGCACAGAGCTGGCCATGTAGTTAATAAATTATCCAAAAGGATATCAAAAAGAGGAAGCACATATTACTAGTAATAATTTGTTGAGCATTTACTCTATATGACGCAATGTACTAATGCTTTATAAGTAATAATTCATTTAATCTTCACAACAACCTTTAAGATTGGGATCATTTTGCCAATGAAAAAACTGAAACAGAGAGGTTAGGTGGCACACCCAAGGTCACAGAATTCATAAGTGATGGCACTAGATTTCAAACCCACGCTGTCTGATTCCAGAACCCAAGCCTAGAACCACAGAGCTCCCCTCAAACAAAAGTCAAAGCTGCTATATCCATTGGAAGCAGAAAACCAAATCTTTATCCTAAAATCTCTGGATCCAACATAAGCATAAGACAACAAGTGAGATCGCTTTTCATCCACAGCACACGGAGGGTCAAGGAGATGAGGATTTGTAGGTCTCATGGATGGGATACCTACCATAGTTGCCTATGGTGGCAGGATTAGAAGGCACATCATACTCCTTATCATTGCTTATTTGTTTCAAAGCCTAGTAACCTTATGCAAAAAATCTCTGCACTGAATAAATGGGAACCCCTTGCTTCACTCAATGCCTCTTCATTGACTAATGGAATGGTCAATGTACTGAACCGCAAGCCCCTAGATGGCCCCAAGGCAATCTTGTGAAAGCCAGAGCCCCTCATCGGTGATTTGCCAAGTAATTAGTGGTTGATGGGTCGCTTATTTTCCTGTCACTTCAAAGTGCAATGCACAAGACACTTTATTTCATTTTATCACTTTGCAACCTAGGCAGCCAAGGCAGCTGCTGGATATATGCTTTGCCCTCAGGTTTATCCCTCCTCCTCGAGAAGCATTAGTGACATTCTTAAGGCAGGAGCTGTGAAGCCAAAGGACCCTTGCACTACCTGTCTCAGTGACATCAAATCAAGTAATGGTGTGAAACAGAGAATGAGAGGGGTGGTAAGGAGCGGACCCAAGGAATATGAATCAAAACACAGTGCAGTATCTCCGCCACTGGCATCAGAAGGTGTAATTTGTGTAAAGGGCAGCTGTACACAGTTGCCTAGTGTGGTGTGAAGCGAGGGCTTTAATAAACAGCTCACATTTATTGAATGCAGCATGTGCTCTACATTAATTAACTCATTTAATCCTTACAACAGAACTAAGACAAAGGTACAACTATTCTCCCCACTTTACAGATGAGGAAATTGAGGCAGAGACCTTAAGTGATTTTCCAAGGTTAAACAGCTGGTAAATGACCAAGTTGGGATTAGAACCCAAGTGTCTGACTCCAAGGCTGCATTCATATGCTATATTCCCTCTCTTGACAGAGGAATGGTGAAAAATATTCTCCCATATGCAGGATCTCGATTGATGTTGTTGTTGTTTGTGCCCTCGAGTCTATTCTGACCCCTAGTGACCCTGTGCACAGCAGAACAGAACCCTGCCCGTCTTCTTGCACCATCCTCTCACCTGCTGGCACTATATCAGCCAATGCTTCACTGCTACTCATAGGGTTTTCATGGCCAATTTGTTTTTTTCAGGAGGTGAGTTGCCAGGTTCTTCTCCCTAGTCTTTCTTACTCTGGAAGCTCCACTGAAACCTGTCCACCATGGGTGACCCTGCTGGTATTTGAAATACTGGTGGCATAGCTTTCAGCATCACAGCAACACACAGCTGCCACAGTATGACAACCAACAGCTGGGTGGTGTCGTTCCCCAACCGGGAAACGAACCTGGGCCACAGCAGTGAGAGGGCCGAATCTTAACCACTAGATCACCATGAATGATGAGTCATTCGTTTATTGAGCAAACCACTGATGAGCACCTAATGTGTACCAAGCATTATGCCAACACCGAGGAGCCTAAAGATCAGGGGAGAAGTTCTTGCCCTTGTGAAACTTTCAGTCTAATGTGAGACACAGACATTCACCCAAAAACTCACACCGGGAAGATTAAAATCAAAACTATGACAGGTGATACCAAGGAGAACTATATGGTCCTCTGAAAACAGGTAATGGGGGACCGTGACCTTGAAGGGAGTGGTGGCGTGCTACTGGAAATGTTTCTCCGAAGAAGTGACAATTGAGTTGCAATCTCAAGAGGTGGGAGAAGAACATTCCAGACAGAAGGAACAGCACATGTAAACTATTTTTTCTCCTTTTTTCCGAGCTTCTTTGACAGCTGCACTGGGCTCGTTCTCTGGCCTCAGTTTGAATTAGATGGTTCGCTTTATCACGGTGAGACAAACATGACAAACCTAAAAATAATGGCTTCTTTTTTTTTTTTAAGCAGCCTGATTGCATAAAAAGATTTCAAGCTCAGGGCTCACCATTTTTTCTCTTTCCTCTAAATGCCCAAAGATGAGTGGGGGTGTCAACAAAGACTAATTGCTCCCATATCAGCTTAATTTGCCCTCGCCTTATGAACTAGTTCTGAAAGTTCCCTGTGACAAAGGAAGAAGGGAGAGTCAGAGTAGGAGGGTAGAGGCGCTGAGGGGTAGTGGGAGGTAAAGAGGAAGGTCAGAGGAGGTGCTCCTTGCTGGACTGTATCGCAGTCCCTCCCTACCTTTTCTCCCCACTCCCCCAAGCCCACAGCCCTTCCCCTTCTTCCTGCTCCCATCTGCCCACAACCTTGGAGCCTGAGCAATGAGCAGGGACCTCTTAGAATCCATTCGAATTTTAGCTGCCAGCCTCAACTGGGACTTGGGATCAGGCAATCCTTTCAGTCAAGAAGGACTAGCACAGCCCAGGGACAGAGACACATCATGCAAGCACTCTCCCATCCTCAGAGACCTCACACTTGCTGTGCCCTTCTGACTTGAAAGCAAAGCTGCTTCCATCTCCTGACTCCCTAACCACAGAGCCCAAGAAGTACGCTGACATACAGGTCAATAAACCTGGTGCCACAGGGTACTACCCAAGCAGCCATGAGCTGGTTTATTTATTTATTTATTTATTTACACATTTATTTTGTCAATAAATGAAGACTAAGGATACTCTTCTTGTGTTTGAACATGGTGAACTTAGCAATTCTTAGCCCAGCAGCAGCCACAGTCCTAAGGCAACTGATTAGCCTGCTCTGGTTCTCCCACAGCACGCTTACAGGGAAGTGAGATGCACTGGTTATAAGTTATCTACAAGGTTCTCTCCGGTAGAGTATGAAGAGCAGCAGCCCCTATTCCTATGTAGTGGTTATAAACATAGAATGAGACTGCCTGAATCCCAGGTCTACCTCTTGCTAATTATATGTAACCCTTGGTAAGTCTTTTATGAGCCTTACTTACCTCTTCTGTAAAATGGGGATAATAATGGGAAATGGGAATTATAACAGTACTTACTCATAACATAGAGTTGTTGTGAGGCTTGAATGAGGTAACACATGTAGAAGAGTGCCTGACACCCATTCAGCCCTCAATACTTCTTAACTCTTATTCTTTATGAGCCCATTTGCTTTAAAGTCATGAGGATAATTAAACAATTCGATGAAGACCATACACGTACACCTCTAGTGTCACCTGTGATTCTCGTTGTTAACCTCAGTTATACAAGGTATTAAATAATTACATGGTCCCATTCAGCATTTTTGACAATTTTTGCTACAAACAGGCCACTCTGGTACCTGTTTGGTTTTTGAGCTGGGGTTCTGTAAAGGATTTTGTCCTTTCCTCATTGTGAACCTCTTAAACATATTTCAAACCATTTTTTTCTCAAATACAGTTACACAATAGATTTCTCATAGTCTCATGTATGTAATTGGAGTTTAAATATGCCAACCCTGCAGGGACTTTTATTCTTCCTTTTAAAGGAGCCATAAGTGAATGCATATATTTAAGCCCCAAGGTTGAGATTTTCCTCATTTTCTCTAGATGCCTGGAGATCAGTGAGAAAAATCTGTGAAGACTCATTGTTTTTTTTTTTCTCCTGAATCAACATTGACACTGATTTATAACTTAATAGTGATTCCCCTGAGTACTTAATAACATAGATTACACTCTAATAAATGCGTTTCCTGTAGGCTTAAGTGACTAACACGCTGATCTATTAGACTGGTATAATAATATAGGAACTTTCTTCTTGGTTACTGAGAAAATTTCTAAGGAATTTGTACCTTCTAAAATAGGAGTATTAAATAAAAGTTTTTCTACTGGTGGATTCTTTCTGCAAATTAATTCTTACCTGGGAATGTATAATTTGATATTCTTGAAATATGCCCACCATGTGTTTTTGAAGAGCAGGCCCTTTTATTTTAGTTAACTTTAATTATCCTTAAAACATTAAGGATCATTAAGAGAATTAAGATGTTTAGTACTCTTCAAATGTAGTTAGTAATGTCAAGATTCCCATTTTACATTTTATTTTCTCGTTCCTGAATCTAGGTCAAATCTGCGCGCACTACACATCCCCAAATGTGCTTTATCCTTTTTTTTTTTCCAGTCCTCGGGCTCTGTTATGTGTTAATCAGCAAAAGGAAAATTTTAACATACAGATGCTTGTACTTAGCATCTGTCAGTAACCCCATGATTAATGACTCCGGTGTTGCCTAGCATGTCCAAACATCATAAGGCTTGGCTAATGTTTTGATCAGGCCTGAACAGCGTGTTTAAGAGCCTCTCTTATGGACAGCTAGAGGGTAGGAAATAATCACATTGAACGAGGAGTCCAAGTTCTTGGAACTTGTGGTGAAATCTTTCTGAATATTGATTCCCTTTACTAATAAGCTCAGAAGTTCAAAGCAAGGACCGGAGGCCATGGCTCCCACTTGCCTCCTTCAGACTAACTGCACTCCTCCTCCTTCTAAACGGACAGGATTATGAAACAGAATTTTTTAAAGCTATGTTACCCCCTTGACCTCTTTTCAAGAGGCTCTGTTATTAACATTAACTTAAATTCCCTCTGCCAGAACCGAGTTTTCAAATAAATTACACTCAGATCATTCCCCCTATCTGATCCTAGTGATATTTAAAAAAATATGCAATGTGGATAATTTTGCATCTGAGGATGAGGCTTTTAAAATTCATCCTCAGGTAAGTGAGCATTACTCTTTATGAGTGGCAGGCAGGTGTGGCAATTGATTGCTGAGCCTACAGAGGGTCTGGCACTGGTAACTCAGATACTAAGACAATTTGACGATTCACCCATCTCTTGGTCCTCACAGGAGCAGAAAGAAGCCTCACCCCATCCCAGAGAGTTGGGGGCTGCTATCCTGCCACATGGTAAATACAGAAAAGTATATGTCAAATACACCAACGAAAGAAATGAATGACCATTTGACTTTTAATCACAGCAAGGAAATAAAGCCCACAGCTCCTTGCTACCCTCCCCACCCTCATGCCCTGGTGCCATTCCAGGAACAAGCTTCGTCATCACGAGTTCTCATTTATTCCCCAGAAATAGAGACTGGGCCTTTGGTATTTGGTCAGTAACTGAGAACATCAATGTACCTAGGAAATCTTCCTTAATTAAACAGAAGGCTTAAAAAGAGGCCACTAGATTGAACATGCAGGAGACAATTGGTGACTTTTAAAAGAACGGCTCCAGCGGAGTGGTGAAGGCGGAAGCCACCTTTAAGTGGGCTGAGGCAAGTGGGTGGGATAGCAATAGAGGCAGGAAATCTAGGCCACTCTTTTAAGAAATTTTTCGACAAAGGGAAGGTTGGAGAGAGAACATAGCAGCTTTAGGAGGATAGCTATTCCTCATATTCTCTCTAAGACAGGAAGGTATTTTTAGGGAAGGCATCTATTTTATTTGGACTAGGTAATCCCTGAGCCTTCTTTTAAGCTGAGGGTAAATAACTTATGGAATCAGCAAGGTAAAGGATACAGAAAACAAAAAGGAATAAAATCAGGAGAAGGTTCCAAAGAGCACTTGGAAGTTAATCTTATCCAAGGGGGCAAGAGTAGGGCATACCTCTTCCTTTCCAAGGATATAGAAAGAGGAAAGAATACATTCAAACACAGAGAAATATTGAGAAGAGGTGGAAGTAGTCATAGAGATGTGTTATGGATACAATGAAGAGATTCAAAAAGGGAGACAGGAGCTATGAGGCTCAAAGGAGGTTTGGTGATGGTGGTGACTGGGAGAGAACAGAAGGCCTTCTGTTCTGGTGAACGGCAGTCAAGGGGGCACTTGAAGCATTTTCTGAACCTCTGGCCTCAAATGAAGGCAAATACTATCTGACCAGACCCTACTCTTCAGGTTTCTGCTTCAACAGTCTCTAAAAGACAAATGACCCAGTGGAGAAACCAGTCTAGCTGCTGCTTTTCTGCAGCAAAAACCAGGAGAATGATATTTTTTTAGCCTGCAAGGCTCATCAGTTCTAGAACCCTCTTTCTGTCAGTGGAGAGGAAATGGCTAGAACTGTGATTTATATAAAGAACAAGTCCTGGTCAATAAGTGAGTCATGTGGGCAGTCATTAGAAGTCACTCTGGCTTCCTGGGAATTTTTAATGCCAGGCTCAGATGATTCCAAATCCCACGTCTCTTGCCCCATACCTTAAAATTTCATCACTGTGTTTGGACTGTGTTGTCTCCCTGCCTGTTTACCCAGGACATTCTCCCCTACAGCCAGCCTTTGTGCCTGAATTCCCAACTATTATTATCAGTTATTTGGGTTAAGGCTATGTTTTATGAAGATATGTTGAAATGAGAGAAATCATCTAGCAACACAGAGCTACTCAGTGACACCACAAATATATTTGCATGGAGCTCAGTGTCAGATTAGCTTGCTGTCACCTTGGGAGCATGGGGCCTTGAGGAAATGAACCACTGGAGAGGTCTGGAAGATTGTAGGACATAGCACGCTGCCAGGAAGACAGACCAGAATGTGGCAATACAATGTGGGAAAAAACAGGGCACTGGGTTCGGGAAGCAGCTCTTATCTAGGGAGTCTGAAAAAGGGTTTAGCAGTCCTCCAGAAGACAACTTTTAGCCACCTTATATTTTTCTAGGTCCAATATGGGGCCCTGCAGGACGTCATTTCTTTGAGAACCACATAGAGAATGGATTCATCCTACTGCCGACACTAACATCTTCCAGGATGCTAAGAGAACCAAAGCAGTGCTGGGAAAACTCACAGGGAGGGAGATCAAGTCTCAAGCCATAAACGACCACAATTCAGGCCCAGGCCCAAAAAGTTATTCAGAAAGCCAGAGAAGATCCCACTGCTGACAGGTCTTATCCTGACCCAAGATGACAAATATCCTTTTCTCTTTTCTCCCTGGATTAGACCTGTCACTTCACAATGAGCTAGATGCCTTAGAATGCCTATACCCTTGGGAGCCGTAACACACTTACTTGTACATATGTTGCAGTTTTAATGACTGAGAGTAGAGGTTATTCTGGGGACAAGGTTTTCTTTTTTCAAAATGGAATTATCTCAGGGCTGCCTGGTCACATAGCAGTTAAGATCATGTGCTCCACTTCAGTGGCTAGGAGTTCGCTGGTTCAGATCCCGGGCGCAGGCCTACACACTGCTTATCAAGCCATGCTGTGGTAGGCATCCCACATGTAAAATAGAGGAGGATGGGCACGGATGTTATCTCAGGGCCAATCTTCCTCAGCAAAAAGAGAAGGATTGGCAATGGATGTTAGCTCAGGGCTAATCTTCCTCAAGAAAAAAAAATAGAACTATCTTTATTGTTATTGTGATTATAGAAGTAATACATGCTCCTTATGAACATTTAAACAATACAAATGTATAGAAAGTAAATAGTAAATATCCTTCAAAATGCCACTTCTCTGCAAATAAAAGTTGTGTATATCCTTCCAGATGTTATTAAGTTATAGAGTCATTTCATTTACGCTATTTGTACCTTAATTTTTTTCACTTAATCATATATTATGGCCAGTATGGAGAAGTAAGCTCCTAACAACCTGACCCCCCTGCAGATAACAGTGATAAACTCTGGACAAAACACAATAAACTACTACCTGAGGGATCTGGACAGTAAGCAAGAGCAGTTGTTGGAAAAAAGCATTCCCCTGAGAAATCATAACCACTGGCTGGCCTCCATATGAGTTTTTGGTTGGGATTCATGCTACATCTCCAAAAACCCTCAAGCAAAAGATCCAACTTCAAGTGGTGCATGGTTGGTAGCATCCTCCAGGCTACTAGCAGAAGCAAATGCAAATCATCTCTGGCAGAATTCCAACTGAACTCAGGTAGAATATGTACATATCCTGTAACCAACCCAGAAATTCCTTTCCTCGCTATATCCCTAGAGAAACTGTTACACATGTGCGATGGCAAACATGCATTAGGAAAGTCTACAGCACTAATACTTTTAATGTCAAAAAACCTGGCAATAACCCATACAGCCATTAACAGGATAGACAAATCCTAATATAATTATACAATTGAATATCAAACAGTAGTCAAAATGAACTACAACCGCTCACATCAACATGAAGGAATCTCAAAAACATAATATTGAGCAAAAGAACACGATATAGTATGATTTAATTTATATGAATTTCAAAAACATATAATGAAACAACATTTAGGAACACACATGTGTGATAAACAGAATGAAAGGCGAGGGGATGATTGATCCAAATTTCCAACTAGCAGTTACCTCTGGGTGGGAGGAAGGGGGATGCATTCAGAGGCAGACAGGTGAATTCAGGATTATCAGCAATTTTTATTTTCATAAGCTTTTGGTGACAACTTGAGGGCTCATTTTATTTCACTCCATTTTCATTCTTGAAAACGCACATAGAGAAATTGAGGAAGATACATATAAATGGAAAGATATCCCATGCTCATTGATCAGAAGAATTTATATTGTTAAACTGTCCAAACTACCCAAAGCAATCTGATCAAGATTGATCAATCTTCAATTCAGATTCAATTCAGATTCAAGACAGATTCAATGCAGTCACTATCAAAGTTCCATTGGCATTTTTCAAAGAAATAGAAAAAAACATTCTCAACGTTTGTAAGGAACTACAAAAGACCAAATAGCCAAAGCAATCCTGAGAAAGAAGAACAAAGCTGGAGGCATCACAATCCCTGATTTCAAACTATATTACAAAGCTATAGTAATCAAAACAATATGGTACTTGAATAAAAACAGACACATAGACCAATAGAACAGAACAGAAAGCCCAAAAATGAAACCATACATACATGGTCAACTAACCTTTGACAAGGGTGCCAAGAACACACAATGGGGAAAGGATAGTCTCTTTAACAATTGGTGTTAGGAAAACTAGATAACCAGGTGCAAAGGAATGAAACTGGACATCTATTTTACACCATTCCCAAAAATTAACTTGAAATAGATTAAAGACTTAAAGGTAAGACATGAAAATAT